>NC_077230.1:162087334-162242334 GCF_027887165.1 Monodelphis domestica
AGCTTTCTCTGATTTGAGAAAACTGCAAATATCGGTCCCTTGATTTAACACATTTCCCATAAACAGAGACTTTGTTTTCTCCATACTGGCACTGTATAACCTACACACTCAGAGACTGATTCATAATGAGAATAATTTTAATTAATTTAGCAGTCAGACTTAAAATTCTTTTTTTGCCCCATTGTGAGATTCCTCAACAAACAAGCAAGTAATTCTTCAACCTATTTTCCCAACCCAATTTGGAAAGGTTACTTTAAACTTGTGTTTTATAAGAATGTAAAGTTTCTAATTTTTTTGCAATTCTTTCATTCCCTTGACTAATTAAATCTATATCCTAAAAGGATACTATTGCTAACTTAAATTGATACTAATTAGGAATAACTTTAAAGTTTATCCCTGTGAAAAAGACACTTGAATTTTCTTAGTGCTCTTTCTAACATACTCCTGAATGACTAACTCTTGGATCTCAGTGTGTTAAATTTACTAAATAATACTAATTGATATTTTATATTTTATTTTCTGTATGACAGAATCGATCATTTTATAAACAGTCAGATCAGGCAAAACAAAATAAATTACTTTCCTAACGTCATACAACTAGTATATAACAGAAGCAGGAATCAGAAAATCAAAAACCAAGTCCTCTGATTGTAAAAAAAAAAAGTGATTTTCCTGGTGTGTTCTCATAATTACTCTAATTTAGTTCTTGTCTTAATAACTAGAATTTTTCCCCTTTGAATTTCTCATTTATTAAGCCTTTTAGTATTTCCCCTTCCTACTGTTGTGGCTAGTTAATTCACAATCCTATCGTGTACCCCTCACCACACTTCATCCCTCTCTCTCCCCAGGAAGAGAGCTGAGAATTTTGCTATTCAGATACAGAATCATACTTTGTTTTCTCATCACAGCTCTCCAATACTAGTGTCATCTTCTGCAGGATTGGGGATGGAGACAGAAAGGGGAGAGATTGAGTAGCATTCCAGAACACAGAAGAACCTCATCGAACTCATCCAAATCTTACTTTGTATTTTTCTTTCTCTCCCCATTACCGTTCAAGGACTTCTACTCTCCATCCATAGACAAATCTTAAGGGCATCTCTCTCTACTTTCCACACTCTCAATACACCCTCATGTAAGTCCAGTGATTCACATTCACCTCTCTCCTTCCTGCTCCTCCTACTATTTTTTTCAACAAATCAGTCATTAACTGAAAATTCTGGTCCCCAGTTGTTCTTTTTCCTCTGACTTTATTGGTTAAGTTTCTCCCAGCATATCTTTGAAAAGGCTTTTGAAAACACAGTTGTGCCCCCTTTATTGGCATTTTCAGATTCTAACTCAATATCTGCTCTCAATTCCTGCATTCTGCTCTCTCAGTACTCCCTTTTGTCTGATTTGCTTCTTTGGCCCCTTTACCTCCCTTGATTCTTTCCAGGTTTTCTGTATTATTGCTCATAAAAAACAAATACCTACTGCCTGCCTTTTTACTTAAAGATCATTTTCTCTTTTAATAAACTTTGGTCAATCCATATTTTTCTTTCTTGGCATCTTCCACCTGCTTAGAATTTTAGAGATTCTGTCCATGATGAAATCACTAATTTAGACAATTAGACTAATTTAGCACTTCAGGTTTCAAAAATGCTTTACATATATTATCTGAGTATTGTAGCAACCCTTCCAGGTAGCTACTATAATTATCCTTATTTTATAGAGACTGAAAGAGATCAAGTCACTTGGTCAGGGTCAATTCTAAGCTTCCAAGGGAGAATTTGACTTCAAATTTTGTTCTCTATCCACTACCAATCTTGTTGCTGTTTGTTCTACATTTTTGAAGGAGACCAATGACATCATTCTGAGTGACATCTTGGCTTGCACATGAATTCGATTTTAGTGAGATAGAGTTGTGCAAAACTGTCAGACTCAGGAGCTTTTCCAAAGTTATCAAAGTCTAATAACAAGACAAAAGTTGGGATGACTGTCAACCGAATAATTGGAAGGAGTTACTATGTTGGCCAAAATATTTAATTTAGTACCAGGCAATGAGTAAGGTAAATAAAAGACTATTGGTTCATTATTAAGAACTGGAACGTAAAAGCCTTGAATTTTTTTAAAGCTTTATTATGAGAAAAAAATTTTATTTTATGAGAATTTGACAATGTTAATCTACTTTTTTTCTTAAAGAAAACCTCCTCCTTAAAGATAGATAAACCATGCCCTTTTTCAGAATTAAGAAAAACACTAACAACTTTCTTGGATGAACTTCATGTTTTTATGTTTACACCAGCAATGCTTACTATGAGCTACTCTAGAGCAGTGACAGGCAAGGAAGGTTGAGAATTATATTAGGCTTTCTTTTTTCTGTTTAATCTGTGCTACAGCACATAGTTGAAGTAAACAGCTGTGTAATCTGTAATTGCTGGAACACAGATCAAGCAAACATTGTTTCAGGGAACAAGAGAACTTCAATAGTGTAATGCATTGTTCCAGATTTCCAAGCTACTTGGATGGCAGAGACTTTGGTGTCTGTCCCAAACTGCAGGGACCCTTTTATTGCTATACCAGTTTTCCTCTCCATAAAAATGTCCTTTAAGAACATGATAAGATTGTATTTTAGATATTTTTACCACAAACTTCATTTCCCTGAATTTTATAGTCATATAAGTGATAAATCTCTGGTTACTAGAATATTCTAGTCTGGAGACATGAGGGAGAAAGAGAAAGGGGGGAGGAGGAAGGAAAGAGGAGGAAGGAAAAAAGGAGAGGAGATAGGGAGGTTAAAAAGTATATATATATATATATATATATATATATAAATTTCAGCTACTGAGGAAGGAATGTGTGTGTATATGTCCTACTATATTTCAAGCACCATTTGAGCCTTACAACTATCCTGTGAGGCAGATGCTATTATTACCCCCATTTTAAAATTGAGGAAACTGAGGGAAATAGAAGTTAAGTAACTTGACCAGGTCACATAGTTAATAAGTGCATAAGGTCAGATTTAAACTCAGATCTTCTTGGCTCCAAGTCTAGTGCTCTATCAACTGTGCCACTTAAGTCACACATGATGACTGATTAATTATTCTTCCTCCTCCCTTAGGGGGCAGGGGAAAGAAAAGAATTAAAATATAACATTTAACCAAACCAACATGAACAAAGTAGGGATAGGCACATGTTATGGAGCAGCATAAATCTATTGTTTCACATATATTTACATTGTCATCTTAGTCTAGTTCTGTGAATTCACCCATATGGAGAATTACCAGTATTACTAGTACTTCTTCCACCAATGGAGAAAAGCTGCTGGTCTATTGATCATCATATGAGAATAAGATTTACTGTTTACTATATGTCCATACCCGAATAATTAGTATGTTTCACTTAGAGGGAATGAAGTACTTTTTCCTGAGTTCAAAGTGGACACTGTCCACTAGAAAGACTGACTTATTATTTATCTACATAGCTCCACAAGATGAGCTTGAGCATCTAGGTGGGTCGGAGGAGAGAGTACTGGGTCTGGAGTTAGGAAAATGAGTCTTCCTGACTCCAATCCTGGCTTCAGACACTTAATAAATTGTGACTCCTGGCAAGTCACACTTAACTGTGTCTGCCTCAGTTTTCTCATCTGTAAAATGAGCTGGAGAAATAAATGTCAAACCACTCCAATATGTTTGCCAGGAAAACCTAAAATGGGGTCATGAAAAATTGGACATAACTGAAATGACTGAACAACTAAAACAACAGCAAAATATAATGTGCTGTTGGCAATGAAGAAGTAAGTATGTTATAGTCCTCCTGGCCATCAAAAGAAATAGATTTAGGAATATTTAAATAACAAATAATATAGTATTTAAATGATCTCTATTCTAATATGGTCTTTGTTGGTCTTACTTTTCTTATCAGTAAAATAGGAGTGACAAGACTTTTAGTACCTACTTTATAGGATCAAATATACAATATATGTAAAGTGCTTTGCAAACTCCAAAGTGCTACCAAAAAGTCAGTTGTGGTAATGGTCATTATAGTTGTTGCTACTTGCATGCATAAAGGACCAGACTGGAGACAGGAAAATATGAATTCAAATCATGTGTCTGACATGTTCTATCTGTATGACCATGAACAAGCCATTTAACCAGACCTTTCAGGTTACTCCATTTTGCATTTGCTGTTGTCTGGTTTTAACTTGACAGAATGAGATTTCCTTGCTCCAGGTAACTAATTCCCTCCCTCAGTTTTGCTTGTTGGTTCTTTGAGGGCAGAGTCTACCTTTTTTCTTATTAATTGTATCCCCAGTACCTACCATATAGTAAGTGTTTGGTAAATATTTGCTTGGATTTATTGGATATAACCTTTCAGTGACTAAGCAATATTCTATGACTAAATGTTACCGAGTAGTTCAGTGATGGTGAACCTTGTAGAGACCAAGTGTTCAAACTAAAACACTCATGCTGCATGTTATTCACTCTCTTTCCCCAGACAGGAGAGGGAGGAAGATTTCCCACTGGGCTGCTGGGCAGAGGGGCATGTGGGCATGTGAGAAATATCCTCAGGCACACATGGAGAGGGAGAGGGAAGCAGCTCCCTCTGGCAAATGTGTCAAGGTTCGCCAACATGGGAGTAGTTGTTAATCTGCATGGATAGAGGAAGTTTTGACAGAAAGAGTTCTCTATACCCAGTTAGACACAGGTTCATACAAAGATCATGATGATAGGTAATTGCCAAAATGGGCATTTTTGATTAGAGTCTGTGCTATCAGATTTCAGAAGTGGAAAAAATCAGAGAGGAATAGAATGCTTAAGGAAGGCTTCTTATTTGAAAAGATGGGGGGGGGGGTTCTCCCAACCCTTTTCTTCATCATATCCTGTTTCAGATGTGGTGTTTCCTTCCCCCACCTTCAAGGAACATTATCAGCCTCCATTGCTTTGATAGTACAGTGCATGCATGGAAGCACCAGTCACACCCTATATGCCTCCAAGTGCTATATGGATGCTACCTAACAGATTAAAGCAAAGGATACCATTATACAGCTGTATCCTTAGGTTTCAGGTGATTAGCCTTATATGCAGGTGTCTTCAACCTTGAGGAACTTGAAGATCAATTAAGTAAAACAACTCCAATGGTGGAATAAATTGACCTCCAACAACCAGGAAATTCAATACCATGCCAGAGTTGCCTATTTGCAGGTGTGAAATATAGATTAGAAGGAACTTTTCCCAAGAGACTTATCTTTAAAATTAGTTAGGGACATATGAGAAGGTGGAACTAGATGACCTCCAAGGTCTTTTAGAGTGCTAAATGTTTGAGTCTACCATCCCATTGCACTGAATGACCCTCATTACTCCACAGAGACAACTCCAAGTATTTTGTTAGCTTTTTTTCGAGTGGGGAAAGACAGGGTCTGAGATAAAATTCTGGCTCTACCTTTTGACTATTTAGGTAACCTTGAGTTAACTTTTTTCCCTGAGTTTCATATAAAATAAGGAAGTTAGATTAGATGACCTGAAAAAGTCTAGCTCCAAAGAAATGATTCTGATCCTTTGAAATAACATCATTTGTATATTTTATTTCTCTTTCCCTTTGATATTTCCCTTTGGGGTGATTATAATTTGTATGATACCACTTTTCTCAGACAATTCCCTCTCAAAGTATCCTGGATTGATAGATGATCTTTAAACAAAATATCTAGGTGGGGAACCTAGATAGCTCAATGGATAGAGTATCAAACCTGGACACTGTCCTGGGTTCATATGGGTCCTCAGATACTTCTAGATTTGTGACCTTGGGTAAATTATTTAAATGCACTTGCCCTAGTCCTTACCACTCTTCTGCCTTAGAACTGATACTCAGTATCAATTCTAAGACAGAAAGAAAGAATAATGATAAAAAAGAACTTCCAAGTGATTTTAAGGATCCCCTGATTATGGTCTGAGGGCATTACAAAGGAATATGTCCGTGTCTACTAAAGAGGTTCAATGACACAAACCCCTGAAATAATTATGTGGAAAATATAGTCCTGTCCTGCTCTGTCCCCATTCTATTGAGGTGAGTTTAGGGAATCTCAATCTCTCTGCACCAAGCTTAGGCACATCCTCCCTGTCTTTTTGCACATTCCAGGCATTATGCAAACCTAAATATATCTTCCCTAGACTGTTATCTGAAATGATTTGATTTGAGCCAGTATGGAGCTTAAGGGAGCTGTCATCAGTTTATTTGTGAGTTATTTCACACAAAATCCTGTAACCCAAGTGTGATTTAGTGAGAGTGATTTCATAAGCAAAAACCTTGCTGAGGACTCTCATAAGCCATTTTGAGGTTTTCTTTTAAAAAAAAATAACAGAATGTCATGAAGAAACTAAAACTGGGCCCCTGAATGTTTGCTATGGGCTCCAATAATAGGTCTGGACAGTTAGTTAACTTTTGCTTAGAGACATTTAAACTACTGATGTTGAAAAACAGCTCTGAAATGGGACTATTGATAAACTTGCCACAGTGAATGATGACAGAGTAATTTCGGTTTGAACTAAAATTCTATCTATTTATATGTATGATGTTTAGGGCATCTCATGGAGGCAGTGAACATTGGCAATAATTAGGTATTAAATTGAGCCCTGTGTTGAGTGGGTAAAGTAAAGAAGAAGTCAGTGGTTGAATGTTACAGATTGGTTATTTATGTATCCCTTATTCAGAAAGAAATGGTTTCCCTCTTTATCCTTTTTAAATGGAGTTTCCTCATAGAAGGTGGCATCTAGAGGGAACATATCAGAATGATCAGTTTGGATATCCCTATCACAACCCTGGATAGCTAGATGGAGTGTAGGACCTGGAATCAAGAACTATCTTTGTGAGTTGACATCTGGCCTCAGATGATTACTAACTGTGTGACCCTGGGCAAGTCACTTAACCCTGGTTGCCTCAGTTTTCTCATCTAAAGAATGATCTAGAGAAAGAGAAGGGAATAGCAAACCATTCCAATATCTTTGCCAAGAAAACCCTAAATGGGTTCATGAAGAGTTGAACATAACCAAAACAACTAAACAACAATAAAAATCATAAGCCAATAATTTGCTGAAGAGCAAATATAAAGGAGAATGAGCTGCTGGAGGAATAGGAGAAATTAAGACACTATATATTCTTTTTAGATGTCACTAAGGTTATTGATCTTTTCTGCAGTTTATAAAGAACCAGAATAGTCCTTTTCAAACATTCATGAAATAGATTACATCAGAAAGTATTTTTAGTTTTGTAAAAGTACTAGGGATCTCTAAAACAATTTTTTTCTTCAATTTTGAAGGGACTTCTTTAATTTTACAAACAAAATAAAATGAATCCCAATTAGGCTATGACTTCCCCAAGATCACAAAACTAGTTTATTCTCTGCCTACAGTAGAACTATCATCTTATTGTCATGGGAATTCCATTTTCTTGATCCTTGCTTTCTCGTTCTTAACTATTGTTTTTGATATTCTTCCATAAAAGCCTCTAAAGACAATCTCCCCTCAAATAATTGGAAGCCTTCCTCTAGATTTTTTAAAACTCTGTGGTGCCAACAACATTTGAATTCTCATCTGACATTCTCTTACTTTTTCTATTTTACCACCTATAAGTAGATTTTTATTGCTAACAGAGCATAGGGTATTTACACCCTCTATACATGCCTCTGAAGTAATCTGCTATTGTGATTAATCTGAAATCAGCTTTTTGTGATTTGTAGTCATATTGCATCAGCAGGAGACTATTACTATTAACTGATAGACTTTGGAGCAGGGAGCTGCATGTGAGCAATAAAAGTAGAGCAGAATTCCCTAAATGTAGTCTTGTATATTTCCATTGATTCAGCCCTGGATCCCCTTCATTGTCCATGAGCTGGACCCTGTAACATCTGGTAACAACAACTGTGGCATTTATGAAGTGCTTAGAGGCTTACGAAGCACTTCCATAAAAGCAACCATGTGAAAGAGATAATATAATCATGAAGATGATAGTTGGCATTTTCAGATACTTTAAGGTTCTCAAACAAATTTCCATATACCTTAGATGGTCCTCATAACAACCCTGTGAGATAATACATCTTTTTTAGATTGGGAAATTGAGTTTCTTAGTGTATCTCTCTCTCTCTCTCTCTCTCTCTCTATATATATATATATATATATATATATATATATATATATACATATATATATACATATTTCTATACACAAATGCAGTATACAGAGGTATCTCTCATATTCTTAAAGTTTAGTTCATTAATTGCTTTGAATTTAAATTAAATGCCAAGGTGAGGAAGTTTTCCTTATGAAGACTTTAGACTAGAAAATCTAAATTTAAAGACAGGACTTCTGCTCCTGAGAATGTGAACCTCAGCTTCTTCATCTGTAAAATAAAGGAGTTGGGCAAAATCACTAGTGTTTTCACAGATTGTAAGACTGTATGATCCTAAGACCCAGTATTATAATCCTATAATATTATCTTGGAAGGGGGATTTAAGTGGAGTGCCCTAAGAATATGTGGTTGGCCCTTCTGTTGCTTAAATTATTTTGTCATTGTTTTAAATAAAGATATTGAAGACTTAAATACCCAATTTGCAGAGGTCAAAACCAGGAAGGAAAAGCTGATGCAGAGCTGGGCTTTGCAAAGAGATTGGCAGGATAGAATACTAAACAAAATTGAAGATGAAATGTAATAAGGATAAAATATATGTATGTATATATCCATATATATACTTGAATTTTTTAAAAATCAGTTTCAGAATTACTAGGTGAGAGAGACAAAGCTAACAAGAGTCCATTTGTAAAAGATCTAGGAGTCTTAGTGGACTACAAATTCAACATTAGTCAATAATGTGATGTGGAAAGCCAAAAGAACTAATCTTGGGCTACGTTAAGAGATATTATGTGTGTGTGGTTAATAAAAGTATTTTTTTTTATTAGGTAGGTAGTTTGGTATGTAACATGCATATTTTGAGTATGTACCAGTCACTTTGCTAAGCAGTGAGAATACCAATACAAGCAAAAGGACAGTAGTTATGTTAATTTACATTTTAATAAGGGAAGATAATCCAAAAAAGGAAGTTGGAAATCAGTGAAGGTTGGTGGCACATATCATAGAATTAGAAGTACAATGGAGAGAAGAAATTATTGTGAATTGAAGGTTTAAAAAAAATAGCATGATTATAAAAAATGGCTAGAGATCTAGTTTTACAGTCAGAGAGTCTTGGTTTCAAAGCCCATCTTGAAGCCACATTAATTATGTCACCCAGGCAAGTATCTTGACTTCTCAACTCTGGAAAACTCTAAGTGGCCAATTGGGACTTATCTTCATTGATAGGGGGAGTATCCCTATACAGATGAAAAAAAGAAAAAAGGTAGAAAGTCCATACATTATATTTCAAAGGTCTTGTCCTAAATTCTTAATGTTCTTATATTATGGAATTATTTATTTATTTTAGCTCTGTTGCACTTTGCATTCAATTTAGACATAAAATTCAGAAATAGAAGTAGTAGAGGTAGGTGGAAGTGGGAGGGAGGCAGAGGAAGATAGAAAATTGAGTCAGGAAATTAGGAACATTCAAATCCTGTCAGTTCAAAAAGTGAAAATGAGTTTTTTTCGCATTGATTTTTCATTTGTGCCTTCCTAAAATCACACCCACAGGTCCACTGCAGCCTCCTTAGAGACAACACTATAAAGTCTTTTATTTTTTGCTGGGTTTGTCATCAGCCAACTAGATTAAATTCATCTTATTTAATTTATCTAGAATTACTTTAGTCAGATATGGAGCTTAAATCTGGTAAGTGAAGAGACTAGATATTGGAATTAAGGAATGGAGTGGGTGGAAGGAGAGAGAAGGAAAGAGATAAAGACACAGAAGCACAGAGAGAGACAGAAGATAGCCGAGAGTTCTGCCAGTGCTACTAGACTGAGTGACGTAGATATTGGAAGGAGGATTCCATGATAGAGATACTGCTTAAATGTGAAAACTACAGAGATGAGTTCAGTTTATGCAAGTCATTTTTCAAAACAATATGGGTCTTATCTTCATGGAAAGAGTGGCCTAAAATGGAATTTAATGAGCATACACCCGCCATTAATTCTGAATGCACAGTTATAACAAAACACATAAATCCCTCCAACTTTCAGTTCTTTCCCAAGCTTTCACCCATGTATTGGCTAAATTCTCTCTTTCCTGTCTTGACCTCTTTCTACACTGTCCTCTTCGCTCAAATCCCCCCCCCCCCTTTGCTCACTGATCCCACTTTTCCAAACCCAAACCTGGATTATTTCCATGATCTGCATCTTTTATTCTTATTCATATGCTGCTGAATAAAGGTAGAGAAAATTACAAAACTGGTACTGCTATAAATTACTGTTATATAATTTCAAATGGACCCTAACTGCATCAGAACAATACCTTTATACCTCCTTAATCGGTTTGTTATCCTAATCACCACTGTAGTTATTCCTGACTTTTTCACATTTCCTCAAGATGACCAACTCTCCTAATCTTCTCAACAGAGAAACTCGACTCATACTTCAAAGAAAAAAATTCAGGCCATTTTCTGAGAGTCCTCTTTCCTCCCCTTTTCATTCTCACCTGAAACTGCTCTCCAGAGTGACTAATTACCTCTTTTAAAAACTCTTTCCAGCTTAGAAATAATACTATGACACAACTAGGATGTGCCTAAGGCCATATTTGAACCCAGGACCTCCCATCTCCTGGCCTGGCTCTCAATCCTAAACCACCTAGCTGTCTTCACAATTATCTCGTATGTGAAAAATGTAATGACTGTTCCTCAATCCTAATTGTTCTTGACATCTCTGCAGCATTTGAACATATTCTTTTCCTGGGTACTTTTTGAGACTATTTTATTTCCCCTTCACTTATCAGTGGAATCCCTTTCTAGACTGGCTAGTTAGAGAATACCAGGACTTTGGTCCCATCTCTTAGCAGTTCTGTATCTTTTCAGGGAGACTATAATTTCCCAGGACATCTTGACACTAGTCTACTGCTCCTGTATTCCAAACTTGGGGGGAGGTCAGAGCTGACTAAATCCTGGTTTATCTCAAATATTTTCCAGATTATTTCGTGCAAATTCTTCTTCTACAATCTTCCCTTTGTAACTTTTAAGCAGACTCGGCAAGGCAGAAGGCCTTAGCTTGTGAATGCTCACTTTCTTCCGGAATTAAGTAGGCAGAAAAAGGCATGAAAAAAACACACAACAACACTGTGCAATGATTCAAGTTACTGTGACTGTGTTCAAGTTTTTTTTTTCTCCTTTTGTAATCATTTTGGGTGTAAATGAAAGAAATAATGGTGTGCTATGTGTCTATCCTGCCATATTGCATTTAGCAAACTCTGCAGAACTTTTATATTTCAAGAGCTATCTCAGTCTAATAATTTATAAGACACTCTCACCCACTGGTCATATAAATGCAAAACATTATTTCATTCTGTACTTGCCCACAAACATAGATATTTTGTTAAAATGAGAAATTTGAAACCCAGAGAGGTAAAATATTTTATCCAAGGTTACACATATATAGTTGGCAGAGTCCAGATTTGAACCAAGGTCTTTTAAACTTAGAAATCAGTGTTTTTACTATTATATCACACTGCCAGCCTCTCTTTGTGGAAATTCCCCACACAGACTCCAAGTGAGCCAGAAAAACATTCCATGAAAAGGGTAGCCAAATCCATTGTAACAAAATAGGAGGGAAAATAACATTTGATTCTTTCCTGGTTTCAAATGAGATTGAGTTGGACCAGCTAATTTTTTTGTTGAAAATGAAAAGTACAAAGCCAAGGAGTATAATTCAAAGAAACAAGAGATGCTACACTTTGCCCACTAGAATGCAAGAGCTTAAATGGATGGACTTTACTCCCAGAGTTAAGACTAGAAATAAATCAATAGAGAAAACAAATTCTGAAAATCCTTCGTGAAAAACTTCTTTGGTTTTAAAAAAGGGAACAGAATATAGCAGAAGAGAAGCATTTGTAAACTTATTGAAGTTTTTATTTCACCTTTGATCCTATTTTCCTAATTAATATCATTGAATGAACTCATCTTTTATTGCATGATGGGGTCTCATTCTCCTTGTAGAGGAAAAGCAATGTACTTTTCAGTATCTAATGCTACTTACAAGTCATTAGAGCTAGTAACAATAAATTACCTTTGAAGAAAACTCTAAAAGTCAGCTTATTGATACTTTATGAAGTTGTTGGATTTTTTTGTCTTTCTGCTCTTCTAAAGGATGGAGCTGTGAAAATCATTGGGCTTCTCTTCAGGCAAAGATGAATAGAATACCATTCTTCTGAAAGATGGAGGAGTGACCAGTAAGCTAGTCCTTCCCTTCCATCTTTTTTCTTCTCTGTGTGTTAGGAGTTACTAAATACACATGTTCTGATATATAGGGCAGTCCCTCCTAACCTTATGACTGTTTTTTATTGCTAACCCATTGTCATCTTCTTTCCAGGAATAATTGTGCATTTTGTATATTCAGGATAATTTTGAGAATCTCATTTTTATTTTAAAGGAATTAGTTTTGATATTAAATAGGTTTGTACTAAACTTGGCATTTCCTAGTTAGTCCATGTGTAAGAGAGGTATCAATTTATACTGGTTTTATATGTTTGTTTTTTAATAATGTCTCCTTCAGTACATGTACTCTGAGGTTTCTACTAAATAGTTCTCTCTTGAGTAAGAATGACTATTTTGTAGAATTAATTTTCTAAGCTTTCTAATATCTGATGACTAGAAAATCCTAAAAGTACTATCATTGAAACAGATCTGGGGCACAAGTAGGCAGGGGAAGTGTGGTGGAAGAGGAGGGGAAAGTCTTCCCCAGGGTGTCATCTTCCAGGCTTAATTAGAAGGGTTTCTATTGCTCTTCTTTTTCATAGGGACATGAATAATGAGCCTGTGATTTCTCTCAGGCAGGAAATTTCTGGGGAGCAATTTCCTCTATCAAGGCTCTTCAGCATCTCTGAGCAATCTTATAGACTTAAGAGAGTTGCCTAAAGCATAGAGAAAGTAATTTACTACACAGCTATTATGTGTCAGAACTTTAACTCAGAACCAAAGGCACAATATCTTTCCTATCTCTCCTCTCTTCTTCTCTCCTCTCCTTTCCTCTCCTCTATCCCATCCTTTCTGCTTTCTCTTCTCCCCTCCCCTTCTCTCTTCTTTCTTTTCTCTCTCTTCCCCTCTTCCACTATTGCCACTGTGCCTTAATGCTTCTCTTCTTTTTCATGAACTAAAATTCACATTTCCCTCCATGCTCCTCCAACTAAATATATGAGAGGAATGCCAAAGGAGGGAGCAGAGCTCCAAGTTCACAGAAAGATATATTTCAGGAGGAGCTGTAACTAGGGTAGGATGACTGGGATCCTTCTCCAGAGCACTGAAGTTGGAGGACAGTGTGTGTGTGTGTGTGTGTGTGTGTGTGTGTGTGTGTGTGTGTGTGTGCACTAGCTGTCCTTTAGTAGAATAGAAAATAGCTTAACATATTGTAAGCATGAATAGTTAAAACAAGAAGCTACCATTTGGGAACAATGTGGGGATCTCTGTCTCAGGAGTGACCTTCATGTCTCAGAGTCCCCCCATAAAAGATTCTCTTCCTTCCTTTTGCACACAACCAACTGAGAGCACTTTCATGCTGTTTACCTCAGTCACAAAGTTGCTAGATATGGCTGAGTGATATGTTGAATGCAAAATCAATGCCAGAGTAACAAAACAGGAACATGGATGAAAAGATTTTTTGAAGCCCTTTCTAGCCATAATACATATACTCATTCAACGTATATTTCTTGGGCACTATTAGGTACAAAAATGCCATCATGGGCAGTGAGGGGAATAATAATTAATTAATAATAAAAATATTCCAATACTTTGATAGGTCTATAATTGCATTGTTTTGGAAGATACCATTGTTGATACAGATTACAAACTCATATTTCTCTAATAACCTAATAATGAATGTATATTTTGTTATTGATTCCTCTTATTATATTTAAAATTATTTGGATTAATTAGATGAAATTAAAAGATGAATTAAAATTAAATTTTAAAATGCTGACCCATTAACCAAAATTCCAATAAAAGAATTTAGGATGGGATCTATAACTAGTATATAAAGAGGGATTGGTGTGCCACATAGGTGCTACTTCCTTCTGAAATACATTCATTAATGACATTAGATTGTATAGAGATTAGAAGTCTACTTGGTGAGCATGGGAGTAGAATAAGGTAGGTTTGATTCTCTTTAAGGGAAATTTCTATCAAAGTATCATAGTCTGATGAAATGCCCCTCTCTGCTCCAAAGATATTTCTGTCTAAGTAACTAGAATTAGTTGTCTAGAATTAGAGAAACTCAATCCTGGCTAGAAAAATAATGACATATCCATACTCTAATGCCCCCCCCCCTTTTAAATTATATACTGATCTCTAATCCCTTTGTCATTAGCTGTCATTAGAATGCTACAATTTTCAAGATTTCTGTTATCTCATGTTAGACACAGTAAAACTGGTGTCATCCTTAAGGCACATTAGAGACATCTTAATCTTTCTTGGCAACATATCTACAATGGATAACCAAACAGGCTTTTTTTTCCCTACAAATGATCAATCTACTCTTTTCTATGATGATTTCTGTTAGCTTCCATCTCAGAGGGTAGCCATGTTACCCAACTGGAAGGCAAGGCATTAAAGCTGTGCATCATTCCAGGGCTCTAACATTGACTATAATTTATATGGACTTCATTTTATGAATAAAATACCTGAAATAGTCTTTTCCCAGATAATTTGTGTACATTCTGAATTTCTAACTCTTATTATTTTCTATCTAAAGTGACTGTATTATTTGATAAATTTATCAAGTTCAGCAACTCTTCCTGACTTCACATATGAATTAACTGAAAAAGTTTCACCCAGGATAATTTGTGTACTTCCTGGTTTTCTGACTCTTGTTATTCTATATCTACTCTGACTATATTATTTCATAAATGGAACACATACTGCTTTTTAATAGTCATGCAGATGTCCAAAAATTGCTGTCATTATTCAAACAGGGAAAGGCAGCATTACCATATTGTAAAATATTATTTTTATCTCAGAAAAAGGTTTAAAAACAATTTCATTCTGATTACCAGATTCTTATCCTACTTGAAACTCTCCTTTCGTATGTATAGATGTGGAATTCTATTTTAAACCACTAACAGTTTGAGATTTTTGTCCCTTTTGCCATTTGCAATGATAATTGGCTAATTAAAGAGTTGATCATTCACAAAATACACAGCACTGTTGAGATGTTAGCTTGGCTATGCAAATGGTTTTATGCCTCCAAAAAGATTATTTTAAAATGTATTTTAAAGCATATTTTTGTATGCTTTGCTATATTTTCTTACTTCTTTATTTTCTAAAGAACATCTAGAAAAAAGACGAAGTGCAAATCAATAGATTCATTAAAATGACACTGAAATTAATCACTTTTTGTACCTGGAACTTTCATATATTAAAAAGTGTGTCACTGGCATTTATTTTGACAAAATGTGCTAAACATCATGGTATATAGTATTAATTTTCAATTTTAGCTAAATAATTTCATTCATTTATTAAATGAGTATTTCCTGTAAGACATGGGGTACAGGGGAGATCTGCATTCAAAAGTGAGATAACACATAATCCCTACCCTCAAGGAGTTTATAGTAGCCTTTTAATGAAGATTAAAACATGCCAGTAAATACACATGAAACTAGGCAGAATATGATGTTGGTGCAAAAAAAAGAAGTCCCAAGTGGGACAGCTGCCCAGAGCAGAAACAGATTATTTCTTGCTGGAAAGTAAATGCTTGATAAATGAAATAACTAATAAATTAAAGGAAATTTTGGGACCAGATAGGTAGCTCAAAGGATATCCATTCTAAGACAGAAGTTAAGGATTAAAAAAAAAAGTTTGATCATCTCCACTCAGAGTAAGAAATATCAGATATTTTACTTACATACTTAATTGTTAACTAGTACTTAGTCCCTTTTATCACTACATTATTATAGCTATATTTTAATTAAGTTCTATTTAATTTAAGTATTTTGCAAATGAGATTTTCCCTTGTCCTTTTGCTAATTTATTTCATATATCTTTTGAACACAAGCATACATTTGTCTTAAAATGTATTTTCTTGAATCTTTTTTCTCTATAGATCATCAACAAATATGAATTACCCACCAGTTATTTTCAAGGTACTATGTTAGGTAAAAAATGCTATAAAGAAATGCAAGGGGTGTTTTTTGACCTCAAGGAGCTTACAATTAATTCAGTGAAGGACTTTACAGTCTAGTTTTCACAGCTCATGTTCCCATATGATAGACAAGTTCCCAAATGAGGAAAAAATCAAAGCTTCCTCATTCTCTGTGCCCTGTGATTTAGATGTCTAATAATTATCTTTCTTGTATATCCACATCAAACCATCTGAGGAAGAAAAGTGGAAGAAGAAATCATAAAAATTTAAATTAAAATTGTAAAAATGAAGAGAGGAAATTTGCTCTATATTTTGTGTTTGGAATAGAATTACAAAATCCCAAAATTGATAGTTTAGCCTGGGATTTATTGATTTTAGATTTTCTTTCCAAGAAAGACCTCAGTTTATATGATTCTTAAAGATCTATTAAGATGGCACTTCATGAGATCTATTGGTTGCTAATTGAAGCACTTAATCAGTCTTACTTATAGAGAGTTCTGTGTAACCTGAATTTCTCTAATTGCAATCAGATCCTATTTTCTGTAGTTCTACTCTGCTCAGATGGAAGAAAGCTGATCAGTGCTCTTCTTAAAATAGCTTTTTAAGTTTGAAGGCCAATAATAATCTGTCTATAATACTTCTCTTTAAAAAGTAGTGGTCTTCCACCTTCACTGTGATCTATCGGTGTTCTCAATATCAATGTTCTCAATAAAGAAAAGAGAATGGAGTTTCAATGTCATCCCATCAACTACATTTTTCTTTGCCAGCTACTTTTTGAATCAGAGTATACAATTATCCAAATTTCTGTTCAGTCTCTTTTTCTGTGTAGCAAATATCAACCATGTCTCAGTTAAGAATATAATCTCCTGAAAGTGGCTGAGCAACAAACATCATTTATTTCAACTTCTCACAACACGGACACTTCAATGTTTTTCTAAGTTTTTTCTCACTTGGTGTAAAACAGAGAAGTGTCATGGAATGAAAAACTTGAGATCATGATGTCTTAGCTCAAATCATCCTACTTTCTTTCATTCTTCTTCACGTATTTCATATTTAGTCACATATACCCTCATATGTGTAATTAAAATGTGGACCTGCCTACATGGGGTGATTTCTGGTGAAGAGCCTCTTATCCTACAAAATATCTTTCTTTTCCTATATCTACTGATTCCAGATACTCTTTTAACAAGCAACAAAATTTTGATTCAACAATTACACTTAAAAGACAACCTCTGAAGGAGAAAACAATCGATGGATCTGGGATATTAGTCTTGTGGATATTCCTTCTACCTATGATACTAGTGTCTTCTCCTGTACTCTTTTTTTTTTTTATTAATGTATTTTATTTGATCATTTCCAAGCATTATTCGTTAAAGACATAGATCATTTTCTTTTCCTCCCCCCCCCACCCCCCATAGCCGATGCGTAAGTCCACTGGGCATTAGATGTTTTCTTGATTTGAACCCATTCCTTTGTTGATAGTATTTGCATTAGAGTCTTCATTTAGAGTCTATCCTCTGTCATGTCCCCTCAACCTCTGTATTCAGGCAGTTGCTTTTTCTCGGTGTTTCCACTCCCATAGTTTATCCTTTGCTTATGAATGGTGTTTTTTTCTCCTGGATCCCTGCAAGTTGTTCAGGGACATTACACCGCCACTAATGGAGAAGTCCATTACGTTCGATTATACCACAGTGTATCAGTCTCTGTGTACAATGTTCTCCTGGTTCTGCTCCTTTCGCTCTGCATCACTTTCTGGAGGTTGTTCCAGTCTCCATGGAACTTCTCCACTTTATTATTCCTTTTAGCACAATAGTATTCCATCACCAACATATACCACAGTTTGTTCAGCCATTCCCCAATTGAAGGGCATCCCCTCATTTTCCAATTTTTGGCCACCACAAAGAGCGCAGCTATGAATATCCTTGTACAAGTCTTTTTCCTTATTATCTCTTTGGGGTACAAACCCAGCAGTGCTATGGCTGGATCAAAGGGCAGACAGTCTTTTATCGTCCTTCGGGCATAGTTCCAAATTGCCCTCCAGAATGGTTGGATGAATTCACAACTTCACCAGCAATGAATTAATGTCCCTACTTTGCCACACACCCTCCAGCATTCATTACTTTCCTTTGCTGTCATGTTGAACAATCTGCTAGGTGTGAGGTGATACCTCAGAGTTGTTTTGATTTGCATCTCTCTGATTATAAGAGATGTAGAACACTTCTTCATGTGCTTATTTTTTTTTTTAAATTTTAATATTATTTTATTTGGTCGTTTTCATACATTGTTCACTGGAAACAAAGATCGTTTTCTTTTCCTCCCCTCCCCTCCCCCCCCCCCCGCCTTTCCCTCTCCCATAGCCGACGCATGATTCCACTGGTTATCACATGTGTTCTTGACTCGAACCCATTTCCCTGTTGTTGGAGTTTGCATTATAGTGTTCATTTAGAGTTTCTCCTGTACTCTTAATTTCCAGTGTTTCCCTAAATCCTTTAGAAAATCTACCAAATATGCAATAGAGTTTCTCTGTTTGTTTTTTGAGATGTCTGTTAGGCAATGTAGCACTCATGTTTTCCATCTGCAATTTCTCATTCTTGAGGTATGATGAGTCTGTTTTCTTTTTCACTTATATGTATTCTTTAAAAAAAAATAAAAACTCTTTTGTTGTGCCTTAGAATCAATTTTATGTATTGGTTCTAAGACAAAAGAGTGATGAGGGCTAGGCAAGGGGGGGTTAAGTGACTTGCCCAGGGTCACACAGCTATGAAGTATCTGAGATCAGATTTGAACCCAGGACCTCCCTTCTCTGGGCCTGGCACTCAATCCACCGAGCTTCCCCACTACCCCATTTATAGCATTCTTGATATTCTTTATGCTTCTCTTTGTACAAATCAGCATTGGTAATATGCTGCTGTGTACTCATATTCAACTATATATCTTTCTGTTTAACTTGATTCCCTGAAATTCTTATTCTTCCAACATTATCCTACTTGATGATTTTCAGTCATATGTAACCATCATAATAATGCACTCATTTGAATGGTGGACTTTTGTGGATGTGAGTAATGAGAGATCATTAAAGCACCAATGCAATTTCAGAAATTCAATCCAAATTATTCTCCATCCATATCCTATTCACCTAAAGCCAAGTTTATTGTCTACCTAGGACACCTCTTGGTGGACTTGATCTTTGGGCTATTCTTCTGATTACAGGTCATAAACTGGGCAGTTTATATTTTTGAACACCATAATTTTCCAGTATAACTGGATTTGGATTTAGATATGAATTCCATTGAGAAGACTTTGTAGTGTCCTGGGGCTTTATGTGCTGGATGACAGAAGAAGTATTTGAAAGCTTGCCCATAGTCATCATTGGTTTTATTTAGTTTCTTATCAGAAAGTTATGAGTCAGGAAAACTTGATTTTAAATCTTTCCTCAGAAACTCACTAGCTGTGTGACTAGAATTAGACAAGTAAGTTGACTTTTCGGTCTCAATTTCCCCATCTGTAAAATGGGCATAAGTAAAACCTACCTCACAGGACTGCTATAGGAAACAAAACAAAATGTAAAGTGCTGTGCAAACCTTAAAGTGATATCCAAGAGTTGTTTTTTTTTCCTCATCATCTTTTACCATCCAAGGTAGCTTACTTCCTATAGCCATCTTTGAAGGTGATTCCTCTCTCAGGTCCCAGGTCTTCTCTTGAATATACCTTACTTGTTGTGAATTTTCTCTCTTCTGGGAGGCTCTCTCTGGCACCTCTCTGGGTTCCAAATACTCCCTGTTTCCCTTATATAAAATAATTGTCATTGCACCAAAATATCAATGCAACACTATCTGGATTATAAATTACTAGAAGAGGACACTGTGTTAAGTTGGAACAGACCCAAGAACACATTATTCCAAGATATTTTTTTAATGTCTTGTAATGAAAAGTCAAGCAATTACAGTAAGAGGTTACCTGGATCTCCTGATCTCCATGAATAGGTTAAGATGCAACGGGACAAGTCATCTGGATTGGCCATTTCACAGAGTAAAACCTATGGATATTCTTCTAGTTATTCCAAATTTTCTGAACAATAAAGAAGGTGGAATGAGCTTATTCTTTACCCTGCTCATAAATTTTATAAAACCAGTGTGTTTCCAACTCTAAATTGCAACACCACTGTTTAGGTTTTCTTAAATTCAATGGAATATCTTTACTGTTGTAGGTGTATGGAGTGTCTCTGTTTAACTTTTAAACACCCCTACCATCTGGATCTGCCCTTCCTTTCCTGTTTTATGGGCATTATTTACCCGGCCTCACTCTTTGTTGTTTCCAAATTGGCCTTTATAACCTGTGTTTCTTATATATGATACTCATTTGCTTCTCTTGAGGCCTTTGCACTGGTCATTCCCTTTAACTAGAATGCATTCCTTCCTTAAGCTCAGCCTTTTAGAAGTTCTCCTCAATGATGCAGCTCAGTCATCACCGGTTGCATGAATTAAGTCTTTCCTGATATCCATATTGCTAGTAATCTCCCTCCTAAATTATCTTGTATTTAGCTATTTTGTGTTTTATTAGGGTATGTATTTATTAACTTTATATTTACGCTGTCTCTCATCATTGTCTCTTGTTGGGATGAGAGCTCATTGAAAACAGAGACTGTTTCATTCTTTGGACCTATATTCCTTAGCACATTGGAGGAGTTTAATCAATACTTACTGATTGATTATATGAACTGATTTAGAGTGCATAAAGCAGAATCAGAAGAACCTTATGCATTGATAAAAAATATAGATGAAAATAATTTTTAAAATCTTCTTAACTAGATGTGATAACCAGTCCTGATTGAAAAGGGGAAGGGGAAGGAACATTTTTAAGTGCATACTATGCTAGGCACTGTGCTAAGTACTCTACAAATATTATCTCATTTGATAGCCACAACAATCCTACAGAGATCAATGCTATTATTATGCCCAATCAACAATTGAGGAAATGGGGGCAGAGACTTTGCCTAGCATCACATAACAAGTAAATATCTGAGGCTATATTTCAACTCAAGTTGTCCTGACTGCAGGATGAATCCTCTATCCTTTGACAGACCTTAGCAGGTTCAGAAAATGCATGGTAAAACATACTTTCTCTTGCTAAAAGACATATACGGAAAACTACATATACTTCCTGATGCATTTATGCTGTCACTTAATTTTGCTTACTTCTCTCCTTCCTTGTAAAGATTCTTCCATGGAGCTGGGATACATTGGGAAGTGACTGTGACAGAAAATTCTAAATAAATAAATAAAAACTTGAAAAACAATGTAAGGTCCCTGAAAGTATGGATTATTTAATTTAATTCACATTTCCCCAGCATTCTGCACAATGCCTGGACTACTAAGTGGTTAAGAAATATTTGTTGATTGATTGAATGAATGAAATTGACAGTGCAATTCCTTTATTTTGATCATTTACTATTATTATTCATGAGAAATAAGATATACTTTTTGAAAATCAAGGATAAGACAAAGAGCAAGAGCTACCGATAATGCACACAGATGATCAATGAGGATTGGCTCTACCAAAGAGTGGACCAGAGACATCAGTGCCCACCTCATTGAGATTTGCTTGTTGTATGAAGTCTAATAGTACTAACGACCACCACATAAAGACTTTCAGAATAAAAACAAACGAGCTAATGAGCACAGATCTGGAGTGAGAAGGGATCTTATAGAATACTGATTTTTGGAGTGAGGAAGCCTGACATTCAAATCCAGTCTTAGACACCCATTGACGTTGAGGAAATCACTTGAGTTCTCTGTGCCTTAGTTTCCTCAATTTGTAAAAAGGATATTATTGCATTCAATTGACTCTAATGACCTTGATGGTCCAACCCCTTCATTTTACAGATAAAGTCAACTCCAAAAAGCTTGCCCAAAGTCACATATGTAGTAAGCATAAGAGGTAAGATTTGAACCTAGGGCCTTTGATTATATCTTCTACTTTTTCCAATGATTATAATTGCAGAAGGTGGTTTCTCTAAGGACAATTGTTGTTTGCAAAGAAGACTCAGAAGTGAAGACACCAAGGACCACTGAAGAGTTACTTTTGTCATATATGGAAGGAATATGGGAGAGAGGATAATTTGGGCCTTAGTGTACCTGAAAATGACTGTTGAAGTTTTTCTCAACCTTGTATTCTTATCTCACTTAACCAGGATTTAAAACAACAGATTTTGTCCTGAAAACAGAGCACACCATGGAGAAGATTATTAAATCTGAGCCATTTAAAAAATCTGTCAAAACAAATAGTTGCTGTGCTTTTTCAAACAAAAAATAATGTTTAATAAATCACAGGAACAGAAAAAATCAGTAAATAGCAGCAGCCACCTTCATCAATCAATACAATAGTGCTCAAAAAACTGCAACACTAGCTTTTTTATTTTTTTAAAGCATCTTGTTTTAAGCTATGTAATCGCTCTATAGCTCACCTTCCCCTCTGGCTTCCTTCCACATGAACAGTGGCATTTGGAGAAAGGTAAGACACAGGTAAGACCACTGGAAATGAGCTGCTTCAGAATTCATTAAAGGGTTGCGTGTTTTGTTTTTTTGCCTACCAAGAGCATCACATGGGACAAGTAGGCAGCCCTACTCCCGCCCAAGGGACGGAATGTAAACAAAATTGTAAAATAAAATGTGAGGTGAGGTTAAAAATACATGTAACAGGCCCTGAGTCAGCTGATTTATCCACTGGGACAAGGGAAAAAAAGACCTTTTATTTTTTTTTTGTTCCAGGACATTTTCAGTTTGATAGAACACAGAATCCAGCCACCAACCCCACTAAATTACTTGGCAAGGGCTGGACCCTATTTTTCTTCAGAAAAGAAGAAGGACGATAAGATAATTTGTGGTTCTGGGTTTCTAATATCCAATAATTCTGACCATTTAAAACAGTTTTTGTAGGAAATATTTTATAGTTAGAGAAATAGTTTTTGACATTTTGGGGGGGAAAGAACAATGGACCGTTTACAGGTCTACACAGCAGATTAATGAATCTAATTGAGTCTGTAGGGAAATGTTTCAGTTTAACTACTGGAACTAATTTATACATTCACTACATCGTAATAAGTCAATTTAAGTTTCTGGAAATAAAACTGGATATCCTGGGTATAGATTTGAACTATAAATTTCTGCAAGAAAGGAGTCTGTGTGTTCATTATACATTGTAAAATTACCATATGGACCTGTCAACACTTCTTAGCAGAGCTTTGTAATAATGTCATTTAGTTTAACATTGTAATGTGCCAACTGAATTAATGTGCATGACACAATGCATGCCTCCCAACCCCGGCTTCTGGGGAGCCTTGCAACTTTTAAAGATTTTCCTCAAGGCGAGAGCCTCTTGCATTTGCTAGCTCAGAGCATTCCCAGTCTGTGATTGAGGGCTCTCACCTTTCCTGGGGGGGGGGGGGACAGGGACAATAGACCGCCCAGCTCTGGGGCCTGAACTTTCTACAATGATGTGATTTCCACAAATGAAACTAGACCTTCTTTCAGGTGGCCTGGCTTTGACATCTACTTTCTACCTGTTTTCAGTCTTCAAAAGAAAAAAAAATGATTTGAATATCCCAAGTCCTTTGCTTTTCATTTACTATTTATCAACATAGATTGCTTGAGAGAGAAAGAGGGGGGAATATTCTACACAAAATAATATTTAAGTGTTACTATATTACATCGAACCATTACCGTAATTTTAGAGGTCTATAAATTGGGCCTCAAAACTCCTTCCACCCAGATAGATCAAGATTTAGATCATTTCTTAACACCAATGGAACAAAATTGAAACAGATATTAGAATAAGGAACTGTTAGCCTAGACCTACAAAGACTGAAAAGAGATTCTAAAAGATATTAGCTCTTACTCCTCATCCCCATTTGAAGCCAATTTCATGGGGTAAGACATTGCATTCCAAGGCATCTTTTTGGTGCATGTGTTTACTAGGAAAAATAATATAGAAATATACTTAGTGCCTATACAGTGATGTAGCTAGGAATTCTGTCATTTGTGGTTGGAGTGTTGGGGTGGAAAGCAATGCAGCAACTTCAAAGATGGCAATCCAAACATTGCATCAAGAGAGAAAAACCTTAGAAAGGAAAGTTTTCATTAAATATTAGTCAGAAGCCAGATAGCAAGGGGTCAGGAAGCAACTGAGAAATGAGGAAGTGGAAGCAATGAGCTAGAACAGCATATTTTAAAAGAAGTTTTCTGTGAATGGAGAAGAGAGATCTAGGACAATAGCCTGAAGGATTGGCAGCATTAAGTGAATTCTTTCCTAAAGAAGCCACTGTAAGGCACTAGAATAGGGCTTTATTAGAGACAAGGGAAAGAAGAATACCTGAAAATGAAGATAGATGTGGGAAACTACCTATATAAAGTCATCAAACTAGATACTACACAAAGTAGTTGAATTCCAGGAAAAGAAAAGTTATAGAAAACCCAGAAAATCTATAGGAGACAAAATTCATGAAAGGGAACAGTTATAAGTATCGCAGTCTCAGAGATCTACATACAAAATTCATTTATATGGCTAGAAAGCAAAATAAATGAAAGATCAATAGGTCTCAGAAATATTAGAGGTCATTTGTCCAAACCTCAATTTTATTTTTTATTTTTCTCTATTTTAATTATAATATCTTATTTCCCTTTAATTACATGTAAAAACAATTTTTAACATTTATGGTAAATTTTTTTCCAAGTTAAAACTCTTTCTGTCCTTCCCATCCTCCCTCCCTCCACTCCATCCCGCCCTTCTTCCCTCCCTGAGGTATTAAACAATCTAATGTAGATTTCACATATGCAAACATGTAAAACATTTGTCCACACTTGTCATTTTGTGGAAGAGATCTCAAAGAAAGAAAAGAAGAAAGAAAATGAAATATAGTATTTTTGATCTATTAAAACTACATCAGTTCTTTCTCTGAAGGCAACATTTTTCATCATGAGTTTCTGGGATTGTCT
This sequence comes from Monodelphis domestica, assembly GCF_027887165.1. NCBI lineage: Eukaryota > Metazoa > Chordata > Mammalia > Didelphimorphia > Didelphidae > Monodelphis > Monodelphis domestica. The sequence continues at coordinate 162,112,549 of NC_077230.1, forward strand.
TGAATCATGGACTGAACACAATGCAAAGTCATTGAGCCTAGGTGAACTACATCTTTGATTCTGAAAGACCTGGAAGAAAAAAGATCATTGACAATAGGAGCATTCCCAAATTAGAAGGAGGCAAATGTCTCAATTTTGAAAAACTGGGAAGAGAACAAAGTCTGAACATTATGGGCCAGAATGCTTGAATTTCATTCCTGGAAAAATTCTAGAAAGTATTATAAAAAAAACTAGTAAAAATCTAAAAATAGATGCCACAATCACAAAGAGTAATCCTGGCTTCATTAAGAAAAGGGTGTTTCAGACCAGACCGAAGAAAGAAAAAAAAAACAGAACCCATCATGTGAATGTTTAAATTTGACTAAAACATTTGGTAAAGTCTCTCATAATATTCCTATGGGGAAATTGTAGATATGGACTAGATTACAAGTAGAAATTTAAGCTTCCACAGTAACTTGTGGTGGATGAGAATGAGTCTGATTGGGTGCCCCCAGGGAACTGCATTTATCCCTGTCCCTATTAAAACCAATGACTTGCTCAAAGGCATACACAATGGTTTGCTTCTCAAATTTATAGATGAAGTAAAGATGGGATAGATAATTGACACACACTGGATGAAAATGAGTTTTCAAAAAGATTCTGAAAGGCTAAAACAATGGACCTTAGCTTACAAGAAATAATTTAATACAAACAAATATAAAATTATTTCACTTAGATTCCATGAACTGACTTCTCAAGGATAGAATGTCCATTTTTGTACATTTCAAGAAAATGTGAATTATCTATGTGATATGACTTCAAGGAAAGCTAATTTTAACTTAAATTCCATTAAAAGAATCATAGTATCTAGGAATATGGAGATGAAAACAACCTAAGGCTTTGGTCAAAAATGGAAAGAAATTACTTATGTAACAAAATAGTCATAACAACATTTTTTCATAGTAGCAAATAATTGGAAAAAAACAGGTGTTTTCAAAACAAGAAATAGCTAAAAACATTGTATAAAATATATAAATGATAAATACAAAGAAACTGTAAAACCAAGTAATATACATAAATTGATGCAGAGTGAAGTAAAGCACAATCAGGAAAATAAAATATACGAATAAAACAATTTAAAATAGAAAGAAGAATAAAATGAACTATGCTATAATAATAACAAAAAAAATTAAGTATATCATCTCTAAAATATTCCTTTCATTTACTAGTATACTTACCCTATCAAAAAGAGAAATAAAGCTAGTCTGACATTCTCTGTTCTTGATAAAGACATAATGGCATTTAGCAAACTACTTCTCATTCTAAATGCTCTCAAACCATACTTTTAATAACATGTCCTAGAATTTGCCAGGCATCAGAGTCAAGCTCACTGGTCTACAGTTTGTAGATGTCACCATGTTTTCTTCTTTCAGCAGTAGGAAGATTTTGTCCTTCAGTTCCATGCCATTTATTCTATGTGCCACAATCCTTCAAATATCATTAGTGATAATTCAGCAATCACATCTTATGATTTATTCAGGATAAATACTAACATGTGATCTGTATGAGAGTCTTGGTGACTTGACCTCATCAAAGACAACTAGGTGCTATTTTACCATCTCCTCACATATCTTGGACTTCAATAAACTTCCTTCTATGATTTTCCACTATATTATGTCCATTGTAAACATCATTCTCTTTGGAAGAAAAAGCAGAAGCAAAATTATAGTTGAAGGCTTGAATAAGAGTTGAAGCTGTTCACTGTTGTCTATTATTTTTATCACCTCATTTTCTTTTATTATATCTTGCTCCTAGAATAACCAAAAATAAGTTTATTTGTTTTGTCATGAGATTGTAGGTTTAGAGTTAGAAGCAAGCTAATTGGCTTTTGTAGGCACAGTTCTATTACCAAGAGCTTATTAGTTTATATTAAATATTAGGATAAAATGAGATACTCACAGGTCACTGAACTTACTATTCATTATTATTAATAATATGATTTCAATTTAATAATCTAATTAAACCAATAAAATAATAATTGATTATAAAATTATCATTCAAAAAGAGGTTATCTCACACAGTAAGACTATACAACAAAGTCACAGTGGCACTTAGCTTCTATACTTAATACATGTTTATTAACTATTGACTTTATTGGGCATAAATGCCTTCATCTCAATCTGGAAAAGTGTGTCTTCAGTAAAGTAGGAAACTATGGTAACTCTCCTTGGTCTCAGGCTCCCACTAGATCTGAGAGACACGGTCTATATACCTTTAGGGCTTTTTATGTCTCACCTTGACCAGAAAGCTATGTTAGGGAAGCTTGTCCCATCAGGTTACACAAGAGAAGGAAGTTGTATCATGATTAGGGAAAGTGAGGCAAAGGAAGCTATGCCAGGAAAAAAAAAAGGCCTATTACAGAGGCCAGTGAATCCAAACAAGAAAGAAAGGGAGGGAGGGAGGGAGACAGACAGACAGAAAGACAGACAGAGACAGAGAGAAGAGAAAGGAAGGAAGGAAGAAGGAAGGAAGGAAGGAAGGAAGGAAGGAAGGAAGGAAGGAAGGAAGGAAGGAAGGAAGGAAGGAAGGAAGGAAGGAAGGAAGGAAGGAAGGAAGGAAGGAAGGAAGGGAGAGAGAGAGAGAAAGAAAGTGTAAAAGAGAATGAGAGAGGGAGAAACAAATAAGATGACAAAGAAACAGAGGAGATTATGATAGAACTTTTTTACCAGGTCACTGCCACCCACTTTATAGAAAGGAGGTTCACACCTCTCTTCCACAGTACAACTATTTAAAGAATTGTTGAATCTATAAGATATCACTAAGGGTGGCAAAATTTTGATCCCCTCCAAATTCTTAACAAGACATATACTCAGACTCATTATTATGTCAGGACCTCAATATCTGTCATAAATGAACAATAAATATCCATAAAATAAATAAAACCTTTAAATTTTTCTTCAGTATACAACAAACAGTTCTTTAACAATAGTAACAAAGATAAAATTGTTGCTGATAATAATCCAGACAAAAAACTAATCCATAAAAATTTAAGAATACTATTTATATGCTGCCAACCCAAATACTTATAATCTCCAAGATTTGTGGAATAAAAAGCTTTCAAAATAGAATTTCCTAGCTGTAATCAGAATTTCCTTTTTCTCTCTACTAACTGCACATCCACTTCTCATCCCATAATGCCCATAGGGTGATCTGATCCAAGATTCAACAGCTCCCTTACTACTATCTAGATCCCTTAAAACCCCAGCATAAATAGAAAACCCAGTGTAACCAGCTGCTACTTATTTTAGATATTTCCTAGAGTTCCAGCATGGCAGAAGGCATCCAAGAAGGCTATACCAAATATTGTACACAATGCCACCTGTGCACTCAAGTCCTCCTTTGTCTCTAAGCTCTAAAATATTCTGTAGATGATGTTGGGAGTTGAAGTTGAAAGATCTTGGCAATGGAAATGGCCCAAGAAGTTGTTGGTAATATTTGGGAAGGTGGGGAGATAATGATGATGGTAGACGGATAGCTTACACATCATCTTTGATTACTAAAGACTCTTCAATCCTCTCTGCTACTAGGGAGTGATATTAATTGGATTGGACCTTTTTAATATATTTTTATCATTTTGAAGGTCTCCCTCCAACTGATCAACGCTATTTTGAGTTCTTTGAAATATTTGTCTACATATAAGATAGATGATAGATATACATAGATCAGAAAGCTGGAATATACTAGAAGTACAGTTCATACAGCATGTTATGTTTTCTGGAGTGATGACATTATATACCAGTGATGAAGTGTGAGCAATGAGCCCAAATTTTTCTGATGTTGGCTAGTTTGCCATTAAAATTATGGTTTCAGAGAGTGATTCATTCTTTTGGTTTGACATTGAGTTTATAGGCAATATATTCAACCTGAATGGATCTTTATCCAAAGATAAATATTTCTCAATAAATGAGACACAAGTTGATGTTCAGCTTACCAAGAGCTTAAATAAATACATGGAATCATCTAGACATTCATAGCAAAGAGGTACAAGAGGGGTGATTTATTTATCTCCCTGTACCTCCAAATTGGTCATTAATAGTTCAATAACTTGGAACCACATTTCTAGTGGAATGTTGCAAGAATCTCTCTTTAATCCAGTGCTGTTGAACATTTCTATTAATGAAATGAATAGATAAAAATTACTAATATATACATACATATATGTATTATGTACATATATATGTTGTTTCAAAGGTTTGTAAAGTGTTTTACAGATATAACAGGACTGAGCATAGAAACTCATGAACCTCTACCCTCTGGTAGAGTAGAAAAGACTTTGGAGAATAGTTATGTGTGAATCCTGGGATTGATTTCCCAGTGACCTTGGTAAGATGCACAGATATCATAGGATCATGGGATAACTAATCTAAAGCTAGAGGGATTCTATATAATCATAAAAGTTCCTGACTAAAGGTTAAACGATCAGTCAGGATCTAAATTCAGTTCTACTGACACCAAGTTTAAACTCTATAGTCAGTGCTCTTGACTCCTTGAGCAAGGACATTTTTAGAGAGAATGGAGATGCCTGAGGGAATACAGAAGCATAACCTTACCTTGCAATCTCTCCTTCTCTTGCAAAGTTGAATGGAGTAGCTTTCTTCTCCACCAAAAATACTTATCTCCCATGGCTATCATGAGGATCAAAGGAGAAATTGTTTGTAAAGTGCTTTTCACAGTGATTGGCTCTCAGTAGGACCTAGTAAAATGCTTATTCCCTTGCTTCCCCCTACTTAATACTTACTGAATCCCCATTTTATAGGCAGAGAAACTGAGGTTTGGGGGAGGTAATGACTTGCCCATTGCCACATATCTGGCAAGCATTTTAATTTTTAAAAATTATCTTAAACCCAGGTCTTCCTAATTCTAAATCTTGAACTCTATCCTCTATGCATATGTGAAGTTGCACTACTACTACCATCAAACTGAAGGCTGTTGTGTATATCTCTGACATAAGAAAAGAATAATACATTGTTTAACATTTAGGATGCAGAATAGATCATGAGAGGCTAGAACACTGGATCTCATAAAAAAGAATGAAATTTGATAACAATAAATGTAAAGTCTTGGACTATTTAAAAAATGAACTATATTGACTAACAATATACCAGTTAAATTTGCACTGGTTTTCTGCTCCCAGAGAAAAGTACTCAATGTCATATGGCATGGATCCATTTGACATTTAATTCCATTGTCCTTTGTTACACTAAATTAGATTAGATTCTGTATTTAAAAAAAAAACCCTCAACAATGTTTTTGCTGTTGTTATTATGAAAGCCTTTATTTTTATCTCGTTCAATGGACTTCAGCTAGAGATAATCCTGAAATTTATTTCTATCTTGTCATTAGAAGGACAGGATTAAATAAAGACAGCTATGTGGCATAGTGGATAGAGTGCTAAGTCTGGACTCAGGAGAACCTGAGCTCAACTTTTGCCTTCGACTCTTCCTAATAGGTGACTCTGGGCAAGTCATTTAAACTCTATCTGACTTATTTTCTTCAGCTATAAAATGGGGAAAATAATAGCATATACCTCCCAGAGTTGTTGTGAGGATCAAATGAGGTATTTGTCAAATGCTTAGCACAGTGACTGACACATAGTAGGCACTTAATAAATGTATGTTCTCTTCTTCAATATTCTTTGATGTTTAAAGTTATGTGAGTTATTTGCAGAACTTGTTAAAATAACTAGTAATTATAACTGATTAACAATATTGGGATGTTAGCTCATCTTCTGAAGATTCACTTAACATAAAGTATCTTGGTGAAGTATACCTATATAGCAGGTTTTGTGAAAAATAACTTGAGTTTTTAGAGATTTCAAGTTCAGTAGGAGTCAATGGTTTTTAAAGTGGCAGCTAGGGAGTGGGGAGGAAGGAGGGGAGAGAAAGAACATGAATCATGTATCCATGGAAGAATATTCTCAATTAATTAATTCATTTTAAAAATTTAAATTTAAAAAATGAAGTGACAGCTAAAAGACTAGTAGTGCCAAGGATTAAGGAGGTGATATTTTTAGTATGCTATCATCAGTCAAAAACAGTTATTTATCAAGTATCTGCCACATGCTGGACACTGGACATGCAAAGACAAAAACAAAGCAGTCTTAGTCCTCAAATGTTCTACATTCTACCAGAAGAGACAGCATGAACATACCAGTCATCATGAAAGTTGTATATAAGGATTCACAAAATGAAAATAAAATAAATACAAGTCAAATAAGCAGGGGGAAAGTAGTGGGAGAAGAAGGAGAAAAAGATAACACAAAACTTACAACTATAGGTGACAAAGGATGGTAGTATATCAAACAGAAAAGGAAGTTTGAAAATCGGTAAATTTGGGTTCTGTTTTGAAGATGTTTAAATGCTCATTATATATATTAAATGTCTAGTAGACAATTGATCACTCAGGACTGTGGCTCAGGTAAGAGACTAGAGCTAGATATATAGATCTAATCATTTGCATAGAAATGATAATTAAACCTATTGGAATTGATGAGATTAACAAAGGAAAGTATGTGTCTATATAAACCATAAACATAAAATATATAATACTACATATGTTTATTTTAAGTACTATATATAGCATATATTATATATGAGGCAATATGGGGAGTGGTTTTTTGGTAATATTGTGGGGCAGTTAGGTAGCACATTGAATAATATTCCCGACCTGGAATCAGGAAGACATTTTCCTGAGTTCAAATCTGACCTCGGGTACTTACTAGCTGAGTGACCCTAAGCACATCACTTAACTCTGTTTGTCTTAGTTCTTCATCTGAAAAATATTTGAAGGAATAAATTATTCAAGTATCTCTACCAAGAAATCCCCAAATGGGACCACAAAGAGTCAGAAATAACTGAACAACAAATAACATATATATACACATATACCACATACATGTAGAGCACATAGTTTATACATAACTATATATAGTATATGTACATATTTACACATATGCATGTATGCCATGTGTGCCTGTATATACTACATATACATATAGAATGTATATACTATAATACTATATAGCCTATATGTCATATATTATGATAATAGAGTTATATATATAAATATATTCATATATTTTCATTCATCAATTTCACCAGTTCCTATAGGTTTAATTAATGAGAGAGAGACATTAACAGAGACCGAGAAGGGCTAAGAAGGCTCAAGAAAATAGCCTTGGAGTACACCAAGAAGAAAGACCCTCTGTAGAACAGAGCTGGTGAAAAGGCTAAAGAAAGAGATGAATAGTGTCCTGCTTTGAATGTGTGAGTCAAACACACACATAATTACAGTTAGAGGGATTCTTTTTCTAAAAAGCAGGATAAAACATATAACAAATTGGGCTGGACTCTATAACCCAATTTTCTACTGTTTCTACAGCTTCGTATAGAAATGTCTACCCAGCAGTCTCACCCGAGGAAACAGAGAACCTATTAGAGCCCCCATTTCAGGACTGAAGGAGAAAGAACTTTGGGGATTTTATACTCAAAGACGCAGTGAAAGGGAAGAAGGAAAGAAATAAGTACCAACTTGCTTCTAGGAGATATGCAGTAGATAGAATGCCAAGCCTGGAGTCAGGAAGATTCATCTTCCTGAGTTCATATTTAATCTCCGACACCTTCTAGCTGAGTGATCCTGGGCAAGTCATTTAATTATGCCTCAGGTTTCTCATCTATAAAATGAGGAGGAGAAGGAGATGAGAAGCCACTCTAGCATCTTTACAAAGAAAATTCTAAATAGAGTCACAAGGAGTGAGACTCATCTGAAACAACTGAACAATAAGCAACTGTGCCATGCACTTTCAAACTCTCAGATAAATGACCAGAACCCAGCAGACAAACCTCCTCATATAGAACTTCTGTTCACCTTTAATTGCTTGTTTGGAGCACTTGAAATGCTGAACCATGCAGGACAACTCTGGCCACCCAATGACCAACCACAGAACAACGGCCATTGGGACCTCTAAACTCTTCCCTAGTTGGCTCAATGATGCCTTATTCAGATTGAGTGGGTGATGTCAGATTTCCTCTACTGGTAACCACTTTGTAGGATTCTTTGCTGGAACTTGACTCTCATTGAGAGTTTCCTCTTGTTTATACATATACGTATATGTATATGTGTGTATGTATACATATATATTTCTCTAACCTTTTTTTTTTAAGTCCCTTTTGTTGCACATTCAGATTTCCATTGTCTTAATGATTCAAAAATTCTGACAGAGGTACTCTGGTGAGGAATGTAGCCCCACTTTATCCGATCTCTTCCCTCAATCAGACTCCTTGTTTTATCCTATAATCATCTGATGGATGTCTGCACAACTCTCGGGTCTCCTCTAGCTTGTCCTTAGATGCCCTAGTGAGCCATAACCCCTGGCGGTGGCTGCTCAATTTTCCTCTGTGGGCAAGCTGCGCAAGTATCTCCACGGAGCTGAACCTAGCTAGATCTGTTCATTTCAGACAACTCCAGGAAAAAACATTTGCAACTTGTGAAACTTCTACAAAGCCCATCAGCTGAAAATGGGGAACATTTTTCCATATAACATCTCCTTACCATCATTTGTATTTTCAGGGGAGAGGGAGAGGAAAAATACATTTAGAAAATGAGTCACTTTGAGCTGACCTGTTGGTGATCTGAGTGCTTTACCATCATACCCCTCAAGCACTAATGGTTTTTCATAAACTGCTGATAGCATAGTCAAACGATTGTCTCCATGGGTGTTTTAATGACCAAGCTGAAGCACAGATTCCAGGAAAATGAGATTAATAAAGGAGTAGTCAGAGCACACTGATTAAAATGTCAATTTTAGAAATAAAACCAGGCTATATCAAAAGGCAGTGTGAAAAAAGTATGATAATCCCCAGCTTTCCCCCAATTTCCTTCTTTTTAGCTGGTTATCGGCTTCTCTCCCATTGTTTTTGGTGACTAGGGGAGCATCCAATGGTTGGGCAGTAGAAGAGAAGCAGTTTTAGCAAAGAGAACTGGTCATGCTTCCAAAGAGATAAGGAAAGTGAAACAAATTTCCTATAATAAAGCTATGAGTATTTTGAAATGCCAAAATAAATACAATTGTAGCAAGCATTTATATAAAGCTTTAAGATTTATTAAGCACTTTAAATGTTTTGTGTTATCTGATGCTCATAACAACCCGGTGAGGCAATGCTATTATTATCCCCATTTTACAGATGAGGAAACTGAAATCTTCAGATTGCAACTCGGATGGGCACGTCTCATTTGCTGGCAGAAGCAAGCTCACAAACTTCCTAAGTCTTAGAAATGTGATCACCTACCTGAAGAATAAATCAGGACGATGTGGGCTGACTGCTAATGTTTACAAGCTGATGAGATGCTGCATGATTTCCCTCAGGATACAGTCTTGAGTAAAGGACTGGCTGAATAACTAAAATCCCACCTCAGTGAATTAGTGGAGCAGGCTAATCCTCGCAAATGGCTTGGATTTAAGATATGATTGTGAGATTTTTTTTATCCAATTGCATAAATCTATGTATAGATCTCGATGCAGAGTTATAGACAGTGACACACATAACAGAAAAAGATATGAACCTTTTCATCTAGCAATTTTTATGTACATTTTAAATCACTGTTTAGTATATATCTTGCTCACTTAAGGCGGCATGCTAAAATGTAGGGTTGGTTATAATAAAATATAAAGTCAAACCATTAAATTACTGGCTCAATATTAAAAATGCTTTTCTTATTTAAATTTTTGCACAGTGAGACATGTGAATAAGTGAGACAATGATGGCCAGGGTCACTACTTATACAGTCTGGAAGGTGATAGCCTATAGGAGGCTGATTAGAAGGGTTTAGCATATTACTACTCACAGAATCATCTCCTTACATAATATGCATATGTCAATCACTGAACTCAAATATATGTTTTTCCCCTGGAATTGTATATTTTATTTCAATAAAGGGTATAAAAAGACTTGGAGTTATAAATATAAACACATCCACACCTAACACCAATTTTCAAAGATTGAAAGGGAGTTGTCATTTTAGAAATGTATTTTATTTCCCTATCTAGCTGGGGATTTTTTCTTTCCTGTGTTACTGTCAACATTCTATCTCCTCATTTCTAGTTCAAGGAAAATAGCATTTTATAGGATCTTTCAGAGAATACAGTGGCTTTCTTGCTCTCTCTTATTTCTTTACTTCTGGATTGCAGAATTTCATTGGATCCAAAATTTGTGTGGAATTGGCATGATCTTAGAGATCATTTATTATAACCTCCTTTTCATATGGGAAAACCAAGGTCAGGAGACTTGAAATGATTTGATCGATTTCATCCCTATAGATTCTATTTTCTCCAGCAGAGCCTATACATCCCCACTGAAGACCTTCATTGGTTATCATGTCTTTTCTAAAATAAAGACACAACTTATGGCCAACTTTCTGATATCAAAATGTTATGAGTGTAGAAAAGGAAATTCACACATAGTCAACACACACAGTCCCTGGGCTGTGTTCAAAGGCTTTCCACCTTGACTGAACCTACTAGAGCTTGTGATCTTTTGGCATAATCAATGTTTTGCTCTTTTTTATGCCCCCTGGTCTATGGGGCAGTACCTGGAACATAGTAAGCATTTCTTGCTGATTTGTTAAGAACAAAGAGCCACCTCTTCCTCTTCAAGTTGTAGGCTGAGAGTATGGTTTTAGGAAATAAAATACTTACATTTATATACAATTTACATTTAAACACAGCTATGTAGACACGAAAACCCTTTGCAAACATTATCTTGTTTGATTCTGATAATAACCCATCAGGCAGATACTATGTCTGTTATCCCCATTATATAGATGAAGATGTTGAACCTTCCAGATTTTAAATGACTTGCTCAAGGGTATATGGCTAGTAAGTGTGAGAGCAGGGACCAGAATCATGTGTTCTGCCTTTTGGACCACTTCTCTTTCTACTATATTATATATTGTTTCAGTGTTTTTACAGATACCCTTCCCAAGTCCCTCTGACTCTCCAGGATATACTAATGCATCTTCCCTTCACCTCCCCTCCTTCACTCAATTTTGATGAACAAAATTATTTGCATATCATCAGTCCCAATGAGGTTTCAATACCCATTTATTTGTTTTCTCTTAGACCATGTCTACACATAAAAAAAGAAATCAAAGTGATGTGATGGGGGTAAAAAACAAAAACCAAAAAAGTCAATCAGACTGGAATTCAGGAGGGGTTGTTCCAGGATAATGACTCTAATATGGATTGGTTATGTACCCATCTTGAGCAAACCACTTCATCTTTTTAAATAACGTGGCTATGTGGCACTGTGGTTAAGGATTTGGACCTATATTCAGAAAAGATTTTTATTCAGATTCTGACTTAAGACACTTACTAGCTGGGTGGCTCTCAGGCAAGTCACCTAACCTCTCTTGGCCAAATTTTTCACCTATAAAATAGAAATAATAACAGCATCTACTTCATAGGGCTAATACAAGGGTCAAATGAGAAAACCTGTGAGAAACACTTTACAAATCTGAAAGTGCTAAATAAATACCAGTTAGTTTTGTTAAAAACGTCAATTTCCACATATAAAAAATGAGATTGGTCTCAGTGACCACTAAGGTTGTTTTTTTTTCCCAGCTCTAAGATATAGTTTCCAGGTTCTCCTATTCCAACATTAGCACTAACTTGCCTTGTAGTTTTAGACAAGTTACTTAATGCTTTATGTTTTCTCCTCTGTCAAATGATAATAGTTAATGATACCAGACATACCAAAATCAAGGTTTATGGAAGGATCAATTGAGGTAACAGTTATGCAAGTCCTCTGCATAAAAAAAGTTTAAAGGGCTATATAAGTTAATGTGTTACACTATTATTATTGTATCAGGTGAGTAGAAGAGCATTTTATTAGGACTAAAAATTGTAAAACTTTTCTGGTTTCCCACAATAAGGCATGTATGGATAGCAAAGCTAGAAGATGAATGGAAACAATCTGCCTTACTATGCTTTTCATTGCTGTTCACCCAGTGATCAACAACAGGTGTTCTAGCATCTGTAATGTCCTTGTGTCTGCCTAACCATCAAACCTCATAGTCCTACCCACTGGACTTGTTGCAAGTCTCTCTGGGACTATTTTGAGAGACCAGATCCCCAAAGATCATCAGAGGTACCAAATCTTTTAAGTCAATGCTTTCTTAAAAAAAAATATATATATATATGTGTGTGTATATATATATATATGCATATATATATATACACACACACACACACACATATATATATATATATATATATATATATTTACATCTTTTTGTCAAATTATGCCTTCTCAAATGAGGGAAGGGAAGTGGGGAAGGAGTCACACCTGGGAATTTAAGTGGGAAGAAACAAATAAATCAAATTTTAAAATAAAAATAAATCATTATCTACTGAATCTCTTTGACTAGACACCATCCCTCCATCCTGAAGGCCAGACTAACTCAAACTAAACATTTTGAAGTGGACCATCTTGTTCCACCAATCCCTGATAATGAGAAAAAACAGATACCAGCCCTCAAGCATGTGTTCAAGGATTGGTTCCTGTCCTGTTTGTTTTGTCCTGCTATAAGTATCAGAGATACTTATACTACCTTACCCACCCTGACAGAGATGGTGAGAGGATTAATTAGATGCTTGTAAAACAGTTTGAGCTCCAGAGAGAAAGATGCTATATAAATGGCATTTGTTGTTGTACTGTTATTTACATGCACTCCATGAATTCCCTGGCAACATTCGCACCTTTGGATGTACATGTGGCATAATTTCCTAACCCTGATACAATATTAGTCATTTCAATTTAGGTGTCATTCACCAATTCACTTGGAACACTCCCTGCCTACATTGTTTCTCCTTAATATGATACAATTCTATGAGCTTGGGGAGCTTTCTTAGGGCAGTCCCTTTCTGTCTTCAGATCACCTTTGCCCAGCATTAAATGACATCAATCAGTGGTGTTACCTAAGGGTCTAAAATTAGTGTCTGGTCTTTTTTCCCCTTTAGAACGAACATAATTAATCACTAGTAAAACAATGTCAATCTGGCATTGAAAGCTAAGCAAATCCTGAAAAACATCAAATCATTCCTATTTCCACCTCCAACTATTCCTAAATCGCCTCCCAGCAGCTCAATATCTAAAAATACCACCATGGTGATATTGACAAACAGCATTATCAAGATGACAGGCATTTGGAATAACTGCCACAACTCAAAACAGAACCAACACACCCACAGATTCCACAAGGAATTGCTTAAGATCTGTTTTCATTCATATTTTTAAGGGAAAATATTAATTGAAAAAGATACCTACAGATAACAGATGAGGACAGACATCTTCGATACTTACCCAGAGTTACAAAATCCTGTTTTATATCTCTATCTCTATCTATATATCTCTATCTATATGTAAATATAGATATAATAATCTTCATTACCACACAAGCCAGGAATGTTGGACCCTCAAGTTAGAGAGCATATTATTCACATTAATTTTATTTCTTTTTTTTTCTCCATAGTGACATTAAAAAGCTGTTGAGATGTGGGATTATGAAGATAAAGACTTAACTGCACCCAAGAAAACATTTAAAATTACCACTGAAATGGTACACTACTTTCCCAACAATTGCTTTTATGTTGTGATGTGTTTGCTTGCTTTGTGATCCTCAAGAAAGTGATTGAAATGTATACTTTCATTTCTTAAATTTATGAATTTGAGGACATAAAAATAAATTAATGACTTAACTAAGAAATACTTTCATTAATTAATAATATACATATAATGAATAAAAATATTCCCCCCAAAGGATATTTGAACTCCTTTTTTCCCCCATTCCTTTATTATATGTGCTCTATAGGTAAACAACTGTTCTATATGACAAGATGTGCTTAAGTTATCCATTTAGCATAAAAAAGTGTGATAGTTGTTGGTTCTCATATGCTTTTCCTTGTGTTTTACCAGCAAGAATTAAAGGCATTCAAAATTCTAATTTTGCTTTTTCAGAAGAATATGTACATATTTTAATCCATTTCTGTATAAATGCAATAGCACCCTCTGGAGGTCTTGGACACTTTGCATAACTTCCATAAATCAATGTCTTTCTTTGTTAACTCCAGATACTTTTTGTTGAGCTAGACATTTAATATTTGATATTCTGATAATTATATTTGTCTCTTAAAATGATTAAACATTTTAGCTGTTATTCCTTTCTATCATGTATTCATTGTGATTTGTGTGGGCCGTCTCATTTGTAAAGTGATAATGTAATAACTAAGCATCACACAATACAGCTGTGCCCGATGATTACTCTATAACTTTCCTATTTTTTATCATGAGAAAATGTTTTCCAAACAAGAAATGACAACTTTCATTTCCTAAATCCTTTAATATCTGATCCTATGTTGACAAGAAGGAACTAATTTAAAACCCTTTGAAGATTCCTGATGCAAACAGTTACTTTCATTCTTCCAGTCTCTGGTCAACAAATATAGCTGTGGGCTTGCTGTGGTTAGGGAGCAGATCCATCAGGGTGGGAGAATTGTAGAAGGAGCGAAGGTCAAATAACATAGGAAAAAAAATACTATGAGTCATTGGAACATGTTCAGGCCCAAGAGTCCCTTCTATTGTGTCCCAATCATATAAATAAATGACCACATAATCATCCCCTTCTGTGCGGTAGCCTTGCATACAAGAGCTCCTTTTGAAGTCTCTGAGAGTCTCAAACAGAGGAGTTTAACCACTCACTAGAAGGAGATGAGAAGATGACTAATATGGGGTAACTGGACAAAATATGATTCTGTTCTTCACAGGGTTCAGGCTTGCCTGTCTTTACAGGTTGCCCTCAGTTGGGCAATAGAATAAAGCCTTTCTCCTGGGTCCATGACTTCCATAGAAGTTAGGCAGTAGGAAAACTACTGATTAGTTGGACAAAACCCAGTAGAAGCAGGTGTGTATGAGTGTGCATGTTTGTGTATTTATGTGTTTGTGTGTGAGGGAGAGACAGAGATACAGAAAAAAAACAGGGAACATTGAGTGTTGAATGTGTCTTTTTTTGGCATTCTGGGAGAGTAGGGAAGTGAGAAACCACTAGGAAAGCTTTTCTGAAGACAAAGAACCAATCTGGAATAATTCCTTCCTCATCTAATTATTGCTAATTAAAATAACTCCCCAGCCCCAAAACTGCTCTGGATAAAAGATAAACCCTTTTTGTAGTTCAATTCCTATTCTGACTTTAACAAATTAAAAAAAAATCCAAGACTCTTTAAGAGAATGAAAGTTCACAAATAACAAAAGAAGTTACAGTTCAGGCATCTCAAATCAAATTGGGATCTGCAGCTAGGGGCTTATACAGTGAGTCAGGAGAGCTCACAGGAATGAGCTGGCTGGCTGTCCCATCCAAACAAGGCTGTTTGATCACTTTTAACCATTTCCTGTGATTAAAGCATTGTGGCTCAAGAAGCTGACCACAACTTGTGAAATCAAATATTCTCACTTTTTTCTGTTGCCACTAATTTGCTCGAGTTGCTTAAAGTAATTGCCCAAACCCATCAATCTCACTTCTGCCAAGTATAAGTGATTGATGAAGTTCTTAACCTGGAAGTCCATGAACTTAATTTCTTTTTTTAGTTTTTGGTAATTTCAATTTTTGGTATTTCAACGTAATGGGTTTCCTTTGTAATCTTATATATTTTATTTTATGCATTAAAATATTAAGAAGGGATACATAGATTCCACTATACTTCATTAGGGGTCCATGATGCAAAAAAGGATTAAGAAATCCTGATTAGTAAAAGGATCTTAATCCAGTTCTCCTTGATTGCTAGCCACCATACCACACTTCCTCTCAAATAAATTAGTCCATCACTGATTTTACCACAATCTTTTCATTTTCAGCAACCTGTGAGCATCCAAGTAAATAACTAGTACCTTCTTTCTTAGCCCTAAACTGGACACATAGGATATATTTAGTGGTAAGCTTATTCCATGTTATAGTCTGACGAGACTGCCACTGGACCAAGAAAAATGTTTCCAGTATAACTATTAATATTTGTTGACATCTCAGGGTCTTGATCATGACTGTAGAATTTATAATACAAAATAGATGGTCTGTCAGACATCGGAGGTCAGAAGCTAAAAAGAGGAAACAAGTTAAAAAGGAAAATACAGGTAAGTTGGAAGTCCACAGTTAGCTATATTTATTGAAGAGAAGTTTTGTTACTATCCTTTAATAGACGTGAATTTTCAATAGAATCACTTAATGTAAATAAATTAGATGGGAAATGCTGGAACCCACAGGTAGAATGGAAAGAATGTTGGCCCGAGAATAAGGAACCCAAATACTCAAGTTTTTGTCCAGGTTTTGTGGGACACCGAGCAAGTTTCTTATCTACTGTGTGCCTCAGAAGCATAGAAACTTAAGCATTCAAAGGCACCTCAGAGGCTATAGGGTATAATCTGAGTAGGCATCCCTTTTATAACAGTCCTGAGGAGTGACCAGACATAACCACACACCACTTGAAGACCTATAGCCATAAGAAACCAGAGATGTGCTGGAGCCAGCTCTAATCCACTTTACAGAGCAGTTTTCAAATTTATTTTTATAACAACAATTTATACTAAAGAAATGTGAAATCCCTACAAATGAGGGTTTGATTTATTGTTTTATTTATTGTCTCAGCTTAAAAAGTGTTACCCATGCAGGTTAAACTTAAAAGTGTCTAGGGTTCATTTCCCAACCCCCCTCGTCCAATAATTTAAAATTTATCTGCATATGCCTGTGTTGCTCTAGAAACATCTCCTGATTTGGAAAGTGTAGTAGAAGGCTCAGAGAATGATGTCACCAGAATACCAGGATCCTGGTAATTAGAGGCATACTACTACCACCACCACCACCACCACCACCACCACTACTACTACTACTACTACTACTACTACTACTACTACTACTACTACTACTACTACTATTAATTTTAAGAGTCACTAAGTTCCTTTGAGCCTCACAACACCCCTGCAAAGAACATGTTACCACTTAAAGCAGCCCTTTCCATTTCTGGACAACTCTATTATTTATAAGTCATTTATTCTTCACATTGAACTAAAATCTTCCTCTTGGAAGCTTCCACCCATTCTCTGAGGTCAAACAGAAAAGCTAGCTACTTTTGCAGGAGTGGGGTTTCTTCAAATACTTAAAGGCAGTTGTCATATGCCTTTGACCCCTGATTTATCTTTCCTGGACCCTGAAAATCTTGGTTGCTCTGTTATTGATAAATACCAATTTATTTACATCTGTAAATGCAGCATATGGAAAAGAATAATTTCAATGTAGGGATTGTCTCCTGTTCTGGATGTTGTATCTTTGTTCATTCAGCCTAAGATCACAGTTTGTCTGTTTTTGTTTTTGGTTGCCACAACCTTAAATTAACTTATATTCATCTTTTAGTGCACTAAAACTTCTCTTCTCTCTGTTCCTCTCCTGTCTTCCCCAAGACCTGCTGTATCCTCTATCTTAGACTTGTGCAATTGGGTTCTTTTAGTCCATAATAATCATATTAGTATGTTTTAATAATTAATGCATTAATAATAATTAATATTTTTCTTGTCAAATAGTAGTCTATTGAGCTCTTTCATCATTCTGACTATTGTTTATCCAAAGTGTTAGTTATCCTGTCTAGATTGGGTAAATGTATATCTTCCTCTAAATCATTGATAAAAAAATAATGAACAGAATAAAATGAAAGATATGGCCCTCTGAAATTCGTGATATCCTTTCAAATTGTCACTGCTCTCATTAGCTATTGCTGTTTAGATTCTGTCTTTTATCTGCTCCAAATTCTAACTCTCCCATGACCTAGATGATGTCTCCGTATATTTTTTCCTTTTTAAAAATTCAATTTTTTTTACATTTTCCAGATTACACATTGATACAATTTTTAATATTTGTTTCTGACATTTTATAATTTATATTCTCACCCTCCCACTCTCACCCTCCAAGAAAGCAGGTAATATGATATAGGTTGTACATATATTATCATATAATACATATTCTATATTTGTCATGTTGTGAAACAAGATGCATATTGCTTACAACAGAGAAAAATTCAAAGAGGAAATAAAGTGAAGAATGGTATGTTTCAGTCTGCTTTTGGACTCCATCTGTTCCTTTATGGCAGTGGATATCCTTTTTTTGTAATGAGTCCTTTGGAGTTGTCCTGGATCATGTATATTTTTCTATAAAAATGACATGAAAAATTCCTTTGCTCTTCACTAAGATCTAGGTATTCTCCATCTAAAGCATGCCCTTGCCCTAGTTATAAAGGAATGTTGCCCCCCCCAATTGAAACTATACTATCAAGTTCCAGTTTTACTGAATAAATGCTGATTTAGTATTATACAGTAGAAAGAATGATGAACTTGGAGTCATTACAATCTGTGTGACCTTAGGCAAATTTTTTCTCCTCTATGGACTTCAGCTTCCACATTTGTAAAAATGAGGACGTTGAATTGAATGATCACTATGGCACCTTCTAACTTGACTTCGAATCAGGAAGATCAAAGTTCAAAGCCATGTTAGACACTTATTGCTGTGTGAACCTATGTGATAACTTAACCTGTGTCTGCCACAGTGTCCTCAGCTGTAAAATAGGGATAATAATAATATCACCTACCTGCAGGGATGTAAAGATCAATAAATATCATTTAAAGTCCTTAGCAAACTGTAAAACATTATATAAATACTATAACAATATTATCATTTGATAAATTTTTAAGAAGGCATACTCAAAATGAACAGAGAACACTATTTTATACTTTTGTTCTTTGGCATAATTAAAGTTATACTTTGAAAAACTCATCCTCTTTTTTTTTGGAAAGGAAAAAGAATATTTGTTTATCTCTAGCCCTTGAGGACTTCTACACATTTTTTCATTCACATTCACCAATTAAACTCATGGTGGTTTGGAATTTGAAGTCATTAGGTTTCTTTTAGATATCCTGGAGAGTAATTCATTTGGCATGTGATTTGATTTCATCGATGACAGTAAATTGCTCTCTTGCTACCTTCTCACTTACCTCAGGCATCAGCTTGCTTATTATCCTTTTTTTGTTTTGTTTTGTTTTACTCTTCAGAGTTAACAGATTGTTTCTTTTGGTAGAGAAATGGAAGCAATGTCAACATGAGTTGTTCTGTTGTGTTCCTATCCTTAGGTGGGATTGCAAGATTTATAAGGGGAAGAACTTTTGAAGTCCAATTTCTCCAGGAAGCTGAGACCTAGAGAGAGAAGAAAATCAATTCATTATTACATAGGGAGAACCTAGATCCTTTTTATTTAAAGTCAGAGTCCCTTTCACTATATTATGCTGTGTGGTTTCTTCTTTAATCTTCTTGGGCCCAACATTACATAAAAAGCACATTACTTTTATCCTAAGCATATCCCTTGGGTCAGGATTTACTTGTGATATTAAGGATAAACAATTATGAAATGTTATCACTCTCTGACTCATAGACCCCAAAATGTGGAAAATCATGCATTCTACCTGCTACCTGTATCCCCAAAGCCTCAGTGCACATTTAAACTTAGTTTAAGTAAATTTAAGTCTTGGTATCTGAAAATTGCACCAAGACTTTTGGGATACTTTCATATTAAGATTAATTCTCTACTTCATTAATGAAGTTCACCAAATTATAGATTAAAGTTTTATTCAAGATAGAAAAAAATAGAAATTCTAGAATGAATAACTATTGTTTCCAAGTATGTAAGCCCCCAGAGTCACTTAGAGTCCCAAGAATGAAGCAGACTTTCCTACAAGTCTACATTGGTCCACTACTCCTTTTTGAACAAAGGACATACAGGGCAGGTATTTCTCTTTGCCTTCTCTTTTCCTTTTTTGCTTTTTATAGTTCCATAGTTTGACCATCAAGCCTCTTGTTTCCACAGAGGATTCTCTGATCTTTCTAAGATGATTCTTCTGGTGTTCTATCAATGAATGAAGAGATCATTTGAATAACTAATGAAATTTAGTGCTTTCTATACACCAAGCACTGTGCTAAGGTCTTAGGTTAGAAATACAAACATGAAAAAGTACTTGCCCTCAAGAAGATTATTTCTAATGGGCCAGCCAACATATGTAGGATATAAATGGCTATGGAGGAAGTTTATTTCTTAATTGAAATGTCACAAAGATGATAAATGGAGCCACAAGGGAATTTATTGCAGCATTTCTAGTTGCAATGGCAGTAATGGCAATATTGTTTTATTTATAGTTTCAGAGATGGAAAGGGGTAGAGAACAAAAATATTTCTCAATACTACTTTTCTCTGCTAGTTGTCCCCACTCTTACTATAGGCTCTTCTTTTCTCCAGTTTCCTTCACTATCTCATTTTCCAGTCTAGCTCTTTTATACAGGCTACCTAAGATGCCTATAATTTGATCCCTTCTTTTCTCTGCCTCATTGAATTCCTCACTTCTTTTCTTGCAAGACAAAGTTTAAGTGCATGAAGATTTCTACAAGAAGACTCTTCTAATTGCCCATCCCATAGCTATATATTGTATTTATTCTCTTCATAATTACTTAATTGATTCCATGATAGGATGCAAATTCCTTGAGAGCAAGGATTATTTCATTCTGTCTTTATATCTTCAGTACTTTATACAGTGATTGATACATAGGAGCTCCTTAGAAGTACTCGATGATTGGTTGTTTGAAATAAGAAGTATCACAGCACTGTTTTCAAGAGTGTTTATCTATAGCTTCTGTTCATTCTAAGCTTTAGTGATTCTGACACTATTCTAACATTATAATCATAGTTTAAAAAACTTATTCACAGGTATCTGACCATAATTCCATCTTTCATAAATACCTTTAAAAAATCCAATTTGGAGGAAGAATCTTTGGGTAAATTTGTCCTTCTCTCTTAGACCAACACCCTTTTTTGACTTGTAGCTCAACTCTTTGGACTGTACCACCTCCTTCTTTAACAGAGGCAGGCCCACTCACCTGCACATACCTCTTCTCTGGGGCCTGAATCACTATTTCATGAAGACCCCTCCCATCCACACTCACCTCACTCTTAGCTCAAACATTTGGTAATTCCATCTACATTTTTCTTTCTTGATAGCACACAATTCCTCATGAGCCAAATTACCCATGTAGTTTTAGATTGTGGGATTCTACTTGCTTGAATCATGTGAAATCCACTCTCCCCAAATCTAGGGTATATACCAGTACACATGGCTTTCCCCTCTTTCTTCACTATGAACTACAATATGGCATCATCCTTCCCTCCCAGGGTTCTAGCAATTCTGAATTGGTAGCCTTTTCCCTTTATAGTTCAGGATTAAGCTCCAAAACGCAGTTCCTCTTATCATTTCCTCACTTTTGGATATTAAATATATATATTTATGTAGATATATAAATATGTTTCCAAATATACATACATTTATTTGTTCATTCATACACATATATGACTATATGAATAATTATGTAAATATGCACATAGTTCAACTTTATAGAAGTTTAGGGTTCACAAAGAGTTTTGAAAACACTTTTTTTATTTGAATCTTATAACTACCACATGAGGCTAGTGCTTTTATTATCCCCATTTTATTCACCATTAAACTAAGGCTGAGTCATTAAACTTAAGGGACTTGTCTATGGTTACACAGGTAGAAAGTATCTAAAACAAGATTTGAACTAAGGTCAACGTGATTCCAAGTTCAACACTCTATCCTCATACCAATTAGCTGCTACATGTGCATAAATATATAAACACATTTATATGCATGTGCATATCTATGTACAGATATACATATAGGTATATGTGCACATGCTAAACTCTCTTAGCAATAATAATAGCATAATCATCACATTAAAATCTACAGAGATAACAAACCTTGTTCTTATTCCTATTAAAAAAATGAAAAATAATTTCTAACCCGGAATCAAATGGAGCAGAGACAGACACAATTATTAACTTATTAACAACCAATTAACCTAAAATAAAATCTAAGAAAATGAAAAAGTCATGTTCTATATAACATTAAAGGACTGAAATAAAAAGGGAAAATCATATTGGTCCTATTATTAAAATAACATGCTTGTTCTCTTTCTTTATCCTTAGCTTGTACCAATAGAGTATACAAAGTTCTTTATGTATTAGCTTTTCATTTTGCCCTGGTGAAAAAGTGTCTCTGG
Source organism: Monodelphis domestica (assembly GCF_027887165.1). Lineage (NCBI taxonomy): Eukaryota > Metazoa > Chordata > Mammalia > Didelphimorphia > Didelphidae > Monodelphis > Monodelphis domestica. Next base: position 162,134,787 of record NC_077230.1, read on the forward strand.
AATCTTTGATTTTGCTATTAGGCAAATTTTAAATGATCCATCTGAGCATCAGAATCATTTATATCCAAATACATCAGATTCACAAGCTGAAAGCAGACTAAAAGCAAAGTAGCCTGTTCATTTGAGAGAGTCCCTAGCAGTGATAGGCTGTGGCTGGCTGCAATCAGCTTTGGAGAGTTCATTGTTAAAATTTTAGTCTGAATATTTAGAAAATGCTACAAATCAGGGCTTGATTTATTGTTTTGATGATGGTCTAGACTTACAAAGTAATCGAGAAAAATGTTAATAACATCAATTTAAACTTAAAAGTATTTTGGGTATAATTTTTTTTGACTCAGTTGTTAACATTTACCTTCATACTCTTAACCTAGAGCAAATGGATTTGACTTCTCAAAAATATATAACCTACCTATTGCTTTTCTAGAGATGTCCATTGCTTTAATTACACACATGCACACAGATTATGCAAGTATGCCTCTTTGAGGTACCCCTCCAACTTGTGCTTATACATTGGTTCCCACATTAGATAACTATCTTTGGTTCAAGATACTTTATGGTCCACTCTCCTAAATCAATACTTCATGAACCCCTATCAATGTGTCTACCTTCCTTGAAATAATCAATGGATTACATTAGCTCAAAGCAAAGGCATTTATTGAAATAGCATAGTAAGAAATAAAACATCCCTCCCCAAAATCTGCTATAGTCTATTCTACAAACCCACTCAACATTGGCATTGAGAGCACACACAGAGATCAAGAACACAGAGAGAAATAGAGAGAGAACATCTGATAACTAAGGCATACATATACGAAGAGAAACAAATTAAATTATTTGATAATTATATACATATATACATTTATACATATATATTTCTATATCAGATGGTAATTTCCTTAAACTCAACTAGTCCTCACTAGGTGAAATGTTTTGGCTAGAAGAATATCTTATTAGGCTTGCTTTCTGTAGTGCAAATTGACCTGTTGGTTGGAAGCAATTTCCACTGTCTCTAGTTTCTGGCTTGATTGAAATCTTTGGCTTAGGTATTGGTAGGCTCCTTCAGAAAGATGGAACCCTGGAACTAACAGTAAGTCTCTCAAGTCTGGGACCTCAGAGTCTCTGAGACCTGCCATCCACCAACCTTCAATATCAACATGAGATGTCAAACTCTTTTCCATCTTACTGATGAGATGCAAGCACATGTCTCCTATAGCCATGTGTTCTGTTGAAAGATGACATTGTACATGGAATTGAGAGTTTGGAAGGAGAGGAACCTAAATCCTCCTCTTGTTACACTCTATAAGAACTGTGAGAGAGTCCTCAAGATCTGAGATCATTCTCCAAACTGAATTCTTCTTCCATAACTGAACCTCTTCTAGATGGACTAAACATGGTGTAGTTGGTCTTTTAGTACCTTCATTAAAAAATTCAGTCTTCCTCATCGGAACTCTGGTAATACAGGGGCAAATCCATTTTCTCTGCTAATTCTCTGCTCTTTCCTGATCCTTTCATATGTAAATGGACTACTCAAAATGCAATATCCTATAAACTCCAAAGAGACTATTTAAATTCCTATTAAAATCTCAATTTCATGAAGTGTATTGAGGGTTAATTGATTAGGGGTCCCCTGGTAAACCATACTACTCTTATGTAAGTATGTGTAGAATATATAATAAAGAATAAGTAGGAATCAATTATAAAAGAATCTTAATATTTCTTGAATTTGGTCCAACCACTGTATGCTTTGGAGTGAGAGGGAATCATATCATCTATAGATATTGATACCTTTTTATATCTATATATTACATATACATAGCATGTAATCTATCTCTTATATTAACTTAAATACTTGCTACCCATTAATATTAGCATTATAATTAGGCAGGTGTCATGTTTGATTATATGACATAATATGGATTTTAGTACCAGGTTTGTCGCTAACTCTCTCTGACTTTGAGCAAGTCAAGAAACCCCCTCTGAACCTTAATATCCTTATCTGTAAAATAAAATGGTTGAATTTTATATTCTTAAGAGCTCTTCTAGTAATAGCATTCTGTAATTCTACACAGTGCTTACAAACTGAGGTCATTGGAGAGGGAGAAATGGTTTCATGCTGATATGGACCTTTTTTGGATGCACACTTATTGAAAAAGGTCAGAGAGAGATCATAAGGAATTTCAGTCCAGTTACCATTAGAAAGACTCCCAGGTAGAATGAAAATGGTGAGGTTTTTGGATTATTTTCTTCGAAACTGTTATTAGGCTGCAAATAAATGTCTTAAAAGGCTGACTTGTGTACATTAATCTAGAAGAAACTTTCAATTTTTCACTATAAGCATAGCTATATGGTTGGATTTAAGTAAGTCAGATGGTCCTCTTTGATTATGAAGGGCAACCACCAAGATATATTATTTTGCTCAAATAACTTAAGACAAGAATAATACTTCTTTGTTCACTGTCCTACGTGCAGGTGGGAATGAGATCCAAGGAAAGACCTTCTTTGTTGCACGTACAGTCCATGTTTTCCAAATCTAAGCTTTCTTGAAGCTTTTGTTTTGTTTTGTTTTGTTTTTTAATTTTTATTTGGTCATTTCCAAACATTATTCATTGGAAACAAAGATCATTTTCTTTTCTTCCCTCCCCACCCTCCCACCACCTCTCCCATAGCCCAGGCACAATTCCACTGGGTATCACATGTGTTCTTGATTCAAACCCATTTCCATGTTGTTGGTATTTGCATTAGAGTGTTCATTCAGAGTCTCTCCTCAGTCATATCCCCTCCACCCCTGTAGTCAAGCAGTTGCTTTTCATCGGTGTTTTTACTCCCACAGTTTATCCTCTGCTTGTGGATAGTGTTTTTTAGATCCCTGCAGATTGTTCAGGGACATTGCATTGCCACCAATGGAGAAGTCCATCACCTTCGATTGTACCACAGTGTATCAGTCTCTGTGTATAATGATTTCCTGGTTCTGCTCCTTTCACTCTGCATCACTTCCTGGAGGTTGTTCCAGTCTCCATGGAATTCCTCCACTTTATTATTCCTTTTAGCACAATAGTATTCCATCATCAACATATGCCACAATTTGTTCAGCCATTCCCCAATTGAAGGGCATCCCCTCGTTTTCCAATTTTTGGCCACCACAAAGAGCGCAGCTATGAATATTCTTGTACAAGTCTTTTTCCTTATTATCCCTTTGGGGTATAAACCCAGCAGTGCTATGGCTGGATCAAAGGGCAGACAGTCTTTTATCACCCTTTAGGCATAGTTCCAAATTGCCCTCCAGAATGGTTGGATCAATTCACAACTCCACCAGCAATGCATTAATGTCCCTACTTTGCCACACACCCTCCAGCATTCATTACTTTCCTTTGCTGTCATGTTAGCCAATATTCTAGGTGTGAGGTGGTACCTCAGAGTTGTTTTGATTTGCATCTCTCTGATTATAAGAGATGTAGAGCACTTTTTCATGTGCTTATTAATAGTTTTGATTTCTTTGGCTGAGAACTGCCTGTTCATGTCCCTTGCCCATTTATCAATTGGAGAATGGCTTGATTTTTTGTACAATTGATTTAGCTCTTTTAAATTTGAGTAATTAAACCTTTGTCAGAGGTTTTTATGAAGATTGTTTCCCAATTTGTTGCTACCCTTCTGATTTTAGTTACATTGGTTTTGTTTGTACAAAAATTTTTTAATTTGATGTAGTCAAAATAATTTATTTTACATTTTGTGACTCTTTCTAAGTCTTGCTTGGTTTTAAAATCTTTCCCTTCCCAAAGGTCTGTCTTGGAGCTTTTGTGAAGAGTCATTATAGTTAAGAAAGTTTTAGCATCAGAGAAAACAAAACTTCACATGGCATATGATAGAGTTGGAAGCATTTGTCGAGATCTAAAACAACAAAATTATTCTCTCTAAAGTATGTAACTAAATTATACTCAATGGCTATTAGTTCTGTTCCAGTAGATGGAGATTTGGTCCTGGAGCCAGGAAAACCTGAGTTCAAAACTGGACTTATACTCTTAACTTTGTAATCCTGGGCAAGTCACAACCCCTATTTGCCTCAGTTTTCTCATTTGCAAAAATGGGGATAATAGAACTAACCTCTCAAGATTGGGAGGATGAAGTGAGATAATAATTGTAAAGCACTTAGCACAGTGCTTGGCACATACTAGGCACTATATAAATGTTAGCTATCATCATCATCATCATTATTATTATTGTGTTTATTATTATAGATTTATCTATATATATATAGATATAGATAGATATTTATAGATCTGCAAAATGGACTTTAAGTGATAGATTTTTTAAGGCATAAGAATAGTTGAGGCACAGAATGTTTAGCTGGTGCTCTATGAGATCAAACCTGTCTGATATAACTCCATGGCCATCCTAAGTTGTTAACTAGATTGATATTAGTAATGGCCCATGCCAGGTATTTTAAAGGAATCAATACTAAACATAAATGCAAATTTAAAGAGTCTTTCCTGTATAACACTATTTCAGCTTGTGCTAAAACACTAGTTACAGGGTTCCATGTTGGCTTTCCTCCTCCCCAGCCACTCTTACTGTTCTTACTTACTCTTTAATTTGACATCTCATCTTGGTCTCTCAAAGGCTGAGAGAATTTCACATTGAATAATGGGTGAATCTGGCTCAGCAACTCCTGCTAAAAAGTGGGCATAGGCTGGGGATGGAGACTCTAAATGATCATCCAAGTGCAAACACCAACAACATGGAAATGGGTTCTGATCAAGGACACATGTAATACCCAGTGGAAATTGTGTGTTGACTACGGGAAGGGTGGGGTGAGGGGAGGGAGGGATAGAATATGATTTTTGTAACCAAGGAATAATGTTCTAAATTGACTAAATAAATTAATTAAAAAATAAAAAGTGGACATAACACACTGGCTTTTAAATCTGTGGATTTCCCTTTGGTGGATGGTTCCATTATTACTGCCCCCAGGAGATTGTTTCATTCTTGGTACTTGTACCCCCAGCATCTAGTATAGTGCCTAGTACATTTTAGTTACTTAGTAAATTTGTTGGTTGACTGATTGATTAATAGAATATTTAGTAGTAATGTCTTGAAAACAAAATGATAATTAAATGTGATCCCTTAGAGATAAATCTCTGCCTAGATTGGACTTTTGATTCAATTTATACAGAAAATTCCTAGGGAGGGAACTCCCTACATCAATGAGGATAGGAATTTTCAGATAGAAAAAGTAAAACCTGCCAGACTTTATATAGACACTAGCTGGAAGAGTCAGAACTTGAATGCAGATCCATTCTGACTTCAAGGCTAATTCTCTATCTGGTATGCCTTTCTGCTCACCACTAAGATGCTCCCATGTTCCATAGATGTCTTTTCCACAAGATTATGAGAATACAGGGGAAATAATGATGCATCTGGAGCTCTTGATTGCTATTCTTTTTTTGACATTGGGCAAATCAGTTCACTCTCTGGTCCTTAGTTTCTTCATCTGTAAAATGTAGCTGTGTGTGTGTGTGTGTGTGTGTGTGTGTGTGTGTATGCATTAGATGCCGTCTTAGGTTCCCTCCAGATTTAAATTTGTAATCCTTATTTCTGAAGACTACATTCTGATCATCAATGCTTTCTTATTTGTAGTTGCCTAGAGTATGGAAAATGAGGCTGAGAATTTGCCAGCAGTGTTTTCTGCCTGCCTTTCTGTGGTTGAAAAATGCACTTTCTGTCTTTAAGCAGAATAATTCAATGTCAAAGGAGCTTATGTAATATTTAGGCTTGTATTACACTAAATTAATCTTAACATGAAAAATCTTTTGATTATAGAGTATGTTTTGTCATTGATTGATTGACTAATTCATTTATTCATACAGTAATGTGACCACCAACTTCTATTTATAGTCTTGAGCAGTAAGCGAAAGTTCCTATTTGTGCCATGTTCGTGGGTGGAGTACACGGTTATCACAGTCTTCCCACCTGTTTTACAAGGCTCAGTGAAATAACTATTTCTTTCCCCCTTTTAATGTGTCTTCACTGCAATTATGTTCTTTACATGAAGCAGAAAGTCAGGTTCTGAAAGAGACCTCTGATTTGGCTATTAGAACAATGGTTGGGAAATCAAATGGTTAGGAAATCAAAACCTGACTTTACTCTTGTTCCTTGCAGGAGACTGGCATTAGAAGTGTATCCTGCCTTGTCTACGTAAAGGAGCAAACCCTCCTGATTACTTTATTTTCTTCAAGCTTTCTACTAGATGGAAAGGAATCACATAATCATAGATTCAGAGTTGAAAGGAAATTTACTGTCCATTTAATACAACATTTTGCCTTTAAAGATGGGGAAATTGAATTCCAAAATGGTTCAATAAATTGTCTAAGATTACACAGGTACGATCATGTCTTCAGTTGCCAAGTTTGGCGCTCTTTCCATTATAAAGACTATTGCCATGACTGCCAAGGAAGACTTGTTAAACATGTTTCATGGTGAGTATGACCAATTTCTTTGATCTAGTACTTAGTGTAGTTCTTGGCACATAGTAGGCAATTAATAAACATTTACAGATTGATAATAGACTTTGTACTGATTACAGAATAGCACGAGAATTACTTAATCCCTCAATATACCTCCTTAGAAAGTGAAAGATATAGACCTGAGAACCATGGTTATTAGCCCTGCTTCCATGTTCCAAAGGCTCAAAGATATGGAGGGAAATCAAATATAGTCCTGATAATTTTTAAATAATTGCATTGATAACTTCATTCTTGAATCCCCTACATTCCCCAGCAAATTCTTTTGTCAGACCATAAGAAAATTCTCTTTCATAACTACAGAAGCAGAGGACCAGCTGGTATCATAATTAGAAATTTTGTCACTGGGGGAAATTGAGTAAAGATTACAGGATAAAGTGCAATACTCACTGTGGCAAGATGTAAGAGACCTCTAAGACACTAGGAAGCTACTCCTGGGGAAGTTTTATTGGAATTGGAGGAGAGAAGGATTTAAAATACCTTTGATAAAGGAAGAGGAAATCCAAGTCCACTTTGATTATAGAAAATTATAAAAAAGAAAGCACAACATATTCTAGCTTTCTATTTTAACTAATCTTGTTAACTAGCTATTATTAGCTCAGTTATTTCTATGTTGCTGAGTAAGTGTATATGCTATTAGTGTCTTTTAAATTTTGGAACCCTGGAGCCAAACTCCAGTCACCTAGCCCTAGTTAACTCTAAAATAGCTGACATCAGTATCCCCTTGCATATCTCAGGAAACACCCAATTCATTTCCTTGGATTATAGTCTGATGGTTTCTACTAAGCAGTTATTCCTTAATTAAATGATAAGCTTCATGGAGGCAGAAATATTTTCTCATAGAAATTTTGTTTTTCTAGTTAGGTCTAATGTAGTGCTTTGAACAGGGAAGGCACTTTTTGCAGTGGCTTTAAATTTTTTTTTAATTTAAAAAATCCACAAGTATTTATTGAGGTTTTACCATGTGCTCAGGAGCAATGAATAGATCTTGTGAGGGATACAGAATTATGTGAGAAGTCAGGGAAATAAAACTGAAGCATATGAGACATATTAGGACACTATATGATGTCATCATAAAAAGCTTACATTTAAATAATAACCCCATTAAACATATATATTTTTATCCCCATGTCATAGACCATATATCTGAAACTCAGAAATATTGAATACCTGCCTACAATCTTAAAACAACCGTCAAAGCCAAAATTTGATGCTAAGTTAACAAGACCAGGACTTTATCTTTTTTGTAATTGAAAAATAACTTTTTATTGTAGCTTTTGTTTTTATATCAAAATCCTTTCTGAATATGCCACATCCCATACACCTAGTGAGCCTTCCTTTACCACAAAGAAAAACAGTTAGGAAAAACCAACCAATAAAGCAGTTGTATTTTTTTTTAAACCCTTACCTTCCATCTTGGAGTCAATACTGTGTATTGGCTCCAAGGCAGAAGAGTGGTAAGGGCTAGGCAATGGGGGTCAAGTGACTTGCCCAGGGTCACACAGCTGGGAAGTGGCTGAAGTCAGATTTGAACCTAGGACCTCCCATCTCTAGGACTGGTTCTCAATCCACTGTGCTACCCAGCTGCCCCCAAAGCAGTTGTATTTTAAACATATTCCAGGCTATAAACTTAGAGTCCTCCATCTCAACAAGAAAAGAGGAGAAAGGTAGACATATTTCTTCTTATCTCCTTCAAGGGCAAATTGTTCTTTATAATTACAATAATTAGGACACATTTTCACTTCAATGTCCATTGTATGTTCACTATTATTTTACAAGTTCTGCTTTCTTCATTCAGTATCGGTTTATACAAATTTTACCATTTTTTTCTAAATCCTGCCTATACATTTTTTTCATGTAGGATAATGCTCTTTCATTTACATGCATCTTTGTAGCATATAGTTAGGGCTGAATTATGTAGCAAATAAATGTTAAAAAGGAAGATTGGCAAGAGCTTTATTATTTAAGAAAGACTCCATGGAGGCAAGAGAAGTTGAAATGAATAATAGGAAATAATATTTGACTAAGTGAAAAGGAGGATAGGTTGTTCCAAATGACAGGAATAAAAGACAAAACATGGAAGCAAGAATGAGCAGAGTATATTCATGGGATGATAAGGAAGACAGCTTATGTAGATCAGAACATTAAGGATTAGAGTAAGAGAAAGTATGGTTAGGGCAAGGTGAGGCCATTCTAGAGGAGGCATTGAAAATCAAGGAGAGAAATTAAAACTTGATCCCATTGGAAGTAGGAGAGAACTACAAATTGTGAGCAGAGGCACAATAATGTAAAAAAATCTTTTTTTTAATTTGGGGGGGTTGGGGTTTTTTGGGGGAGGTTGGTTTGTTTTTAGGAAAGAGTAATCTTTGACACTGGAAGACATAGACATGATGAGTTAAGGTGACAGGAAAGAAAGAGTAGGCAAGGGGGCCATGAAATAGGTTGTGGTTGGAATAAAGGTGTTATAGTGAAAAAGCATTGGGAATAAGAAGGAAGTTGTATATATAAATGATATGTCAAAAGAAAGATAAATAAACAATGCTTGACTGATTATGGCTTATATGTGCTAGAGAAGAATATAGATGAAGGATAAATTTTTGATTCATTAAGTTTATTCTTTTAAAAATATCTCCAACTTTTAAGGATTTTACAGTTGTGATTTCTATTAAAATAAATCATTTCTTAAAATAATATGGTTTTTCTCTCTGACAAAGGTTTAGTTTCTCAAAAATAAAAGGAACTAAGTCAAATTTACAAAATAATTAAGCCATCCCCCAATCGACAAATGATCAAGGGATATGAATAGGCAGTTCTCAGATAAAAAAAAAAAAACTATCAATAAGCACATAAAAAGTGTTCTAAATCCCTCCTTACTGGAGAAATGCCAATCAAAACAACTCTGAGGTACCAACTCAAACCTAGCAAACTGGCCAATATAGCAGCAAAGGAAAGTGATAAATGTTAGAGGGAATATGTCAAAACTGGAAAACTAATGCATTGCTGGTGGAGTTGTGAATTGGTCCAAACATTCTGGAGGGCAATTTGGAATTAGGGCTTTAAAAGAATGTCTGTTTTTTGACCCAGCCATACCACTGATGGGTTTGTAGCCCACAGAGGTAATAAGGGGGAAAAAAAGACTTGTACAGAAATATTTATAGCCTCGTGCTTTGTGGTGGCAAAAAATTGGAAAATGAGGGAATGCCCTTCTAGTGGGGGTGACTGAACAAATTATGGTATCTGTTGGTAATGGAATACTACTATGCTGAAAGGAATAATAAACTGGAGGAATTCCATGTGAACTAGAAAGACCTTCAGGGATTGATGCAGAGGGAAAGGAATAGAACCAGCAGAACATTGTACACAGAGACTGATACATTATGGTATTATGGTACAATGTAATGTAATAAACTTTTCTACCAGCAGCAATGCAATGATCCAGGACAATTCAGAGGAACTTATGGGAAGGAACACTATCCACATCTAGAGAAAGAACTGTGGGAGCAGAAACACAGAAGAAAAGCATATGATCAGTCACATGATTCGATGGGGATATGATTGGACTTTTGGCATTAAAAAAGCACTCTATTGCAAATATGAATAACGTGGAAATAGGTTTTGAACAATGATGCATGTATGACCCAGTGCAATTGTTTATCCGCACCAGGAGTGGGGAGAGAAAAGAGTGGGGAAAATCGTGAATCATATAACCATGGAAAAATAGACTAAATATTTTTTTAAAAAGAATATCATTTTTGAAGTTGTTGTTCCACTTAGCAACAGTAAAAAACAATCAAGAATTTTTCTACCAAGTTATATAGTGATTTCCTTGAATAAACTGAGGAAGGCAGACCGCCCCCCCCCCCCCCCACATGAATGCAATTTCAGGTTCCCTATCCCTTGTATACAATTGCTTCATTGTAAACCAACTTGATCTTTTGGTTGAGATTTTCCAGTATCTGTTGATGCTCATGCTAAAGGCAGCTCTGTGTGGGAATTAGTTTTACAAATAGATGAAAGGAAGTAGTGAATTATAAGCAAAGTGTCTCATGTATATTTGTGAGCTCCTCAGAACCCATCCCAGTCCTGCTAAATTCTTGTTTCCTGGACTCTTGTCTAGTTCATTGGTTAACTCTACTGGCCCATTTCTCTGAACTTTTCACCCATGACTCCTTTAGGTAATATCAAAAGCCTGATTTCCTATCAAAAGACCAACTATTTCAACTATATTACCTTTGCATGTCCAAAGGTCTCTTCCTTGCTTCTGTGTGTTGATTTCCTGACAAAAGAAAAGCAGAATCAAAGGATTTCAGTCAGAAGGGACCCCTGGGACTTTTTAGTTCAACATGTAGCTGGCAACATACCTGACAAGAGGTCATCCAGCCTTTGCCTGAAGGCTTTATTGAAGAGAATCCTACCATGTTTCAGAGAAGCTCATTTCATAATCAAATAACTCTTATTGTTAGAAAGATTTTCCTTGTGTCAAGTCTAAATTTGCTTTTTTGCAACTTCCCTTCCTTGCTCTTAGTTCTGTCCTCTGGGGCCAAGCACAACAAACAAATCTTGCAGGCCCATCTCACATTTTTCTTAGTCTTCTCTGGGTCACATACCCTTAGGACTTTTAACCTACCCTCACATGGCATGAATTTGAGGCCCCGTGCATCCTGATTGCAATCTTCTTGGTAGCTCATCAATGTCTTTCCTAAAATGTGGCATGCAGATCGAACACAAAATTTCAGAGGTGAGCTGACCAGGGCAAAGTATACTTTTAAAAAATTCTTTTAAACCATAAGACAAGCTTTGAAATTAATGATGCCTCACCCTATTCACTAGAGAGCATCAGTGGCCAAGCCCAGCTGGGCTAGCAGAAGAATGATCCATTGGCATTGGACTCAGGAGGGATCCTGGAGCATAAAAAATTATAACTAAACCACATTATCTTCAGTAGCAAATTAGATCCAGAGGGAGGTGCCGTGTATCTTGCAGGCCACTAGGAAAGCATTTAATGCATAATTAATGTATTAAATGAATAGGGAAGAATGACTGAAAGAGTCAATGTGCCTTTCTGAGAGACCAATTGATTATCAGGGAGTCAGAGACTCAGAGACTGAAGGCCATCTGGCTACCTTGCCTTCATGTTTCCTCAACCGATGGGCATTTTTGCTTCTCCAATTTAATTCTCCTACTCTTTAAGCACTTAATCTTTTCCTAGTTGTGGTTTGGGATCATGGGAAGAACCTGAGGTCCATATCACATATCTTGTCTGCCTATGCAGAGACATGTCCTGGATAAATCTAGGTTACAGGGTAAATATGTGCCTCATAGGCAAATGTAATGCAAGTTTTTGCTGCAAATTGTCTATTTCTGTCACCACTTGTCAGTATGTCACCAAAACAGTGGCCATCTTACACCCTCCCTGTCTCTAGTGAATACATTAGAGAATTTGATAACCAGGAGAATGTATATCATTTAACAGTAATAATCAAAATAAAACCTAGATGAAAAATCATAATGATATAGTGACTACTATATACACAGACTGTTGAAGTGCATTGAAAGCATGGGATAGTTTAAAAACAAAGAAGAGACTCCTTAGTCTAAGGTAAATCAAGTCATTGAAAATAAATTTCTTCATGTTTTAGAGTGAATAAACTTTTAAGTATCATGTTTGGGCTATTACTAAGATTGTTAAGAGGAAGGATCTAAAAAATTATAGCATATTTCCCCTTAAGAATAATTTTGAAAACAGTTTATAGCTTACATGGTCTATTTGTTTGGTTTAATTCATATGTTAGCACTAATAGTAATTTATATTTATAGTGTATTATTCTTTCTATATAATATCATCTTTAAGATGACATTCCTTACATTTCACAATTAAAATGGTCTACTTCAATTTTGTTAGTTTACCAATAAGGAGAAAAATGTGAGATTCGGTATTTAGAGTGGCATTGTAATAGACTCCAGATTGATTTATTAGTAATAACTGGTTTTTATGTCATATTTTAAAGCTACAGAGCACATTTATTATCTGATTTAAGCCTCACAGCAATCCTGTGAAATGAAAACCTTTTTGTTTTTACCAGATGTGGGATTTTCTTATTAGAGGAAACTCTTGATAAGGAACCATCCACTACCAATGCAGATTGTCACCTGTGGTCCAACTTAAATCTTAGAAAGCTTCAAGGGGCATTGAGTGATTTAAATGAATTTTCCAAGGTTGCAAAGCCAATATGTGGCAGATTTGGAACTTGGACACATGTGGATTGAGGAAACCATTCTGCATTTCAAAATGGAACATATGTGTGTATGTATACAAACATTTGAACATCTATATAACATGTATCTATTCGCACATAGGTATGTATGTATATTTTATTGTTTTTCAATCACTTTTCAGTTGTGTCCAACTCTTCATGATCTCATTTGGGGTTTTCTTAGCAGATACTAGAATAGTTTGAAATGTTCTTCTCCAGTTCATTTTACAGATGAGGAAACTGAGGCAAACAGGGTTAAGTGATTTGAACAAAGTTACACAGTATTTGAGGCCATATTTGAACTCAGCAAGATGAGTCTTCCTGACTCTCAGCACTCTAGTCAACTAGTTGTCACTATATGTGTGTATGTATACATATAAATATGTATGTATGTGTGTATATACACATACATACAGATATGATAGGTAGCATAATACATAGAGTATTGAATTTAGGGTCAGGAAGGTTTATGTTCAAAGGCAATCTCAGAGAATTATTAGTTATGTGACCCTAGGCAAGTCACTTATTTTATCCATATCTTTGCTGTCTTTTCTTCCTCACATATAACTTTGGAGGATTCTGTTGAAATCTTTAAGGAAGTTCCTTACCTATTCTTCCTAAATAACCATTGTTCATTCATAAACTATAAATATTTTCTTGATGGACTTTTAAAAAAATAATTATCTTGAACATCAAAATATTAAATGATTGTGTCTCATCAAAAATATTTCCTACAGACTCTGCATACTTTATAGACTAAACTCTTTCCTTCTCCAAGTCACATCTACAGTTCATCTTTCCTTTTCCAAGTCACATCTACAATTCATCTTTCCTTCTAGTTTCACTTTTATGATGAATGCTAAGATTTCCATGATTTAATTCCTCCAATAATAGCATGTTTGCTTATCGTCCATAGAACTTGTATTTAGAATATCAATAACCGACTTTAACTTGCTCATATAAAAACTGTGATTCTTAGCATCCTCTTATCACTTTGCTAACATTCTATAGCTGAGGGTCTGTTTGTAATTTTCTTTGTTTCCTGGTTTGTCATGGCCAAAGAATTCATTATCAAGTGCAAATATACTGGAGATGAGCCTTTATGTATTTAGAATAGTCCGATTCCCAGGAAAACAGCCTTGGTCTATTGCCAGAACCATATTAGAAGCAATTCCAACATGATAGAACTGATCAGAAGCTTACACTCTGTTAACAAAGCAACCTAAGATCACATGAAGCATTCAAAAAATATTTTGTGGAAGTTTTGAACTTTGTTACATTTATATCATATTTTAGTTAGGTTTGCTAAAATTCTTCTTTAGTTAACTCAGAATATATCTACTTTTTCCACATATACTTTTCCTACTTCTCACTATGTCTGAGATACTCTCAAATTCCCAGAGATAATAGTTCTAAAAATATATATTCAATAACATTTTGCATACAATGGATGAAAAGTGCATAATTCTTCTTTTATCATATGATCAAATGTCTTTTAAATCAATGAAGATTTGTTCCCTTTTATTGGGGTCTTACTTGTTACAAGTCTATGTCCTGTTGTCCTAAGGCAAAGAAAGAAAATAGGAGGCATATCAAAAAATTGTTGTAGTTGCTGTTCAGTAGTTCAGTCATGCCCCATTCTTTGTGATTCCATAAACCATGCCCTTTATCTTCCATTGTTTCCTGAAGTCCATCCAAGCTCACGTTTTTGACTTTCATGAAACTATTTATCCATTTCATTCTCTGCTGCCTCTGTTTCCTTTTGCTTTCAATCTTTCCTAACATCAAGGTCTTTTCCAAAGAGTCCTATCTTTTGGTTATGTGCTAAAGTATTTAAGCTTCATGAAGTTTCAGTATTTTACCTTCTAATGAATAGTCTGAGTTAATTTCTCTAAGAATTGACTGATTTGTTCTACTTTCTGTCCACAAGACCCTAAAAAGTCTACAGAACCACTATTCAAAAACATTGGCTTTTCAGTATTCAGTTTTCCTTTGGTTAATTTCTCACACCAAACATTGCTTATGGAAAAACCATAGTTTTGACTTTTTTAGGCAAGGTGATGTCTCTGTTTTTTAGTATGCTATCCAGATTTTCAATAGTTTTCCTCTAAGGAGCAAGTGTCTTTTAATTTTACTGTCTAAAGTGATCTTTGAGCCCAAGAATATAAAATTTGACATTCCCTCCATTTCTTCTCTCTCTGTTTGCCAGGAAGTGGTGGGACCAGTTGCTAAGAACTTAGATTTTAAAATTTATTCATTTCTTCTGTGTTAAGCTCCAAGCTAGCTTTTATACTTACTCTCCTCTTTTGTTCTCATCAAGAGGTTTATTAATTCTTCTTTACTTTCTGTCATCAGAGTAATATTGCTTACATTTCTAGATTGCTGATATTTTTTCCCAGCAAGCTTAATTCTGGCTTTTTATTTTTGATTGACCACCAGATAGTGAATACTGAAGTTAAATTGATTATATATTCTGTCCTCAAAGGTGGAGTTCTATGCATTCAGTTAAAACAAGACTTAGAGCTGACTGTGGCTCAGATCATGAGATTTTTATTGCAAAATTCAGTCTTCAATTGAAGAAATAAAATAAAAACATCACACCATATAGGTATAACCAGAATAGCACTCTTTATGAATATGATGTGGAAGTGATAAATGGATTTAAGGGATTATATCTGGTAGATAGTGTGTCCAAAGAGCTATGGACAGAGGTTGGCAGCAACAACAACAAAAAAAGAAAAAAGAAAAAGAAGAGCAACAAAACAAAATGCTATCAGAAACTATTGCCAGGAGGGAAAAAATAAACTTAGATGAAAATGAACAAGGGACATGTTCCCTAACGTTCATATTGATACTACCGAATCTTGAAGACCTTTCAAACATTGTTGGTGTTATTAACCCTTTGGGGACAATGTGGTTGCCTATGCAGTATGTTTCATATCGCCTAGCAGATGACATTCTGCCACTTTTCTCAGCACCTTGCACATTGTGGGGGCCCAATAAATACTAAACAACAATAATATGGCATGTAATGTATTCCTGAGCATTCATTTGCATGGCCATCTGGGAAACTCTTGTGTTGTAAACACGAGTTATATTTTGAGTAAGAATGGAATTGCTGCAGAAGTTGTTTAGCATTCTTGGTACAAATTCTTTCTGCTTTTCAACCTTTACATTTGGTAGCAAATGTGAAATAATCCAAAGAGCTGCTAAGACTTTTCTTATGTAAGGAGCAGAAGCTTTCTGTGGATTCTATTTACACGGTGACATGTTTATAATTAGATTAGTTTTTCTAGTAACTCTTTTGGAAATCCATATACTTCCTTTTTTTTCAGAAAGCCTTGTCCATTTTGCATGGCAAATATGGCAAGGTTTAATAAGGGCTTGTGGAAGAGATAACACACATATTACAACTGGGCAAAGGATAACTTCACAAGAAAGGTCTAAGCACTAGTTTGGGCCACTGAAATTGTGATTTTCAGGTCTCAAGGGGCTCAGTGCCTTCCTGTGGGCAGCTGAATATACTGATTCATTGCTTTCAAAGGGAGCCATTGCCCATGGTGGGGCTTGTTAATATTATCTTAGGGGAGATAAGGTGGAGAGAGAAAGAGCTCTTCCCTTCTCTTCTCCTTGCTCCCCTCCTTTGTCACAAACTAAAGAAAAGTGCCTGGTTATTTTTCCTTTCAAGTAGGGGATTCTCCAGTGTCTAACTGCTCTCAAATGTGGTGCTGCTTAGCAACCACCAACCTGAAACACCATCTTGGATGAATCCTACAGATAAAGGGCCTTGTGTTCTGCAGGCAGGATGGGATAGGGATTTGCAACCACTCTTAAAGGAATAGTTCAGCAAAGTGCCCAACCAAAGTTAGAAGTCTACTTGCTATGCACCCTAGCAAAGCCTCAGTCACAGGGGAACATTCACACAAGAGTTCCCAACAAGTCAATTAAAGTTGATCAATTACTCCCAAAGTTTAATCCAGTTGAACCTGGGGTGGCAGAATCCATACCTCCACCCCCCTGTCCTCACTATCAGTAACTTTCCCTTTATCAGCCCCTGATAATTGTCCTTTCCAAACAATAAAATTAGTCTCTACTGTAAAAGTTCAAGAATTCCTGTCTGATAACACACTTTATGCTTATTCAGCCAATATTCATTTATTAAACACTGATATCAGGCACTGTGATATTCTAGAGATATTAATCAATCAATAATTATTCAATACCTACTATGTGCCAAGCACCATATTAAATGCTAGGGATATAAAAAGGGAGAAAAAATGGTCCTTGCTTTCAGGAAACTTATATTTTATGGGGAGAGAGAACATGTAAACTAATTTCTACAAAGCAAGCTATATATAGGTAAGAAATAAATCAAAGAGGAAACACATTGTAATTAAGAGGGATTAGGAAGGTTTCCTATAAAAAGTAGGATTTTAAGTTGGATACAAAGGAAACCAGAAAGGTCTCTCTTTTAGAATTTTTCTGAACTGAGGAGGAGAGATCCCAGGCATGGGATTGGGGCAGCCAGAGAAAATGCCCAGAGCAAAGCGATGGAAGAGGCAGGATGGCAGTGTCACTGGAATGAAGGGTATTTTGGGGGGAATAAGGTATAAGAAGACTATAAAAACATGAAGAATAAAACAATCTCACAATCTGAAGGAGCTTACAGTCCAATGGGGAAACAAGAAGTACGGCATATTTTTATATTTTATATTTTAAATATTTATTATCTATATACTTTGTATATATATATATGTATATATATATATACATATGGAAGACTAATATGTGTGTATATATATACACATATATATATGTACAAAGTATATAGATAATAAATATTTAAAATACAAAAAATAAATTTGAGGTAAGTACAAGATGGTTGCAGAGGAAGGGCAGTAGTAGTTTCATAGGTTGGGAAATGGTTCTTGAGCTTTATCTTGAAGGAAGTGGTAGATTTCCATAGTCTAGGTAAGGTGAAAAAGGCAAGCATTCCAGTTATGGAGTATAACCAGTTCAAAGGCATAAGCCATGGAATATCTGAATATGGTTTAGCAATAACTCTCACACAGGAGTGTGAAATTTGGATTTGAATCATAGATTTTGAGCTAAAAAGGGTAATCTCTTCATTTTACAAATGAAAAAACTTAGACCAGAGTGGTTATGTAGCTAGAGCCAGGCCATGCAAATTATACAGAGACTCAGAAAAGACTTTAAAAAGCCATAGAATAATGAAATTAGATGAGGAGGGACAAAGCTTTCTCTTGATATGATTAATCCTGATGCAACATCAAAGGACCATATTTCTATTACAATAAGAAGAATCCGAAATTTATATGGTGCTTTAAGGTTTACAAAGCAGAAAGAAGTCACTGCAGTGATACAGATTGCAGCCCATTCCCAGCCAGTATCTCTCTGATTAATATTTATGACATATTTTATATATACCAAACCACTAATAAAAACTCCAGCACAGTGCTTAAGATATTGCAAACATTTAATAAAAATATGTTGTTTAATTGAATAACAACTAATTTAGTTATAGCTCAAAACTCCTTAGCTTGATTTTTAAGATCCCTCTAACTTCATCTCTTAGTATTCCTCTAATTGATTCCTCTATGTCAATGAGACTGGACTATTCTTTATACTTCCTCTGAAATGCCTGTGCATTTGTGCTTTAGCATCTTTGTTCCTGTAGCTTCCCTATCTAGAATGCATCTCCCCTTCTTGTCTAAATACTACTTTTCATGCAAGGTCCAGGTGAAGAGTCACCTATTTGCAAAATTTCTGTGCCTGTCTAAGAAAATCACACTTTCTTTCAACTACCCCAGCCCCCAGGTCCTGCCTCCCAAAATCAGTAGTTGATCTACACGTAACAGGCATTCAGTAAATATATTTGTGGAAAGTAAGAATGACAATCATTCAACCTATTTAATTCTTTTAGAAGAAATAGTATGTATCGTGAATAAGAAGCCAGCCTCAAAGCCAGAAAGGATGAGGATAAAACCTTACCTCTGACACATTCTTCATCACTCTAGTCAAGTCACTCAGTTTTTCAGAGCTCTGCGGCAATTCTCCAAGACTAAAACTTACAGAGAAAGTGCCAGTCTAGAGAGGTAGGGTCCTCATACAGAAGTTCTTTATACTAATAAAATCATAAATCTACTCCCTAACACTATCCTACAAATAAGACTGGATAAAGAAATACAGTTTCTAAGACTGACCTACCGGAAATACTTAAAAATTGAAAATAGTGTTTATTCCACTAAAAATAAAATTTAGCATCTGTACACTCCAAAATAATTCCCATTTTTATAGTGCTTTCCAGTTTGAAAAACATCTGCATACTCTATCTCATTTTATTCTCACAACAAACCTGCTATAATAAAGGCCAATTTGACAAATGAAGAAAATCAAAATCATCAAGCAACTTATAGAGACATACAATTAGTAAGCATCTGATTTAGGATTTGAACTTGGGTCTTCCCTACTATTTTTCCACCTAGTTGCCTCGAATAACTCTTTAGCAGAAGTAAAGACTGAGTTTTTTAGAAATATTTGACAATTTCTAATTCTGGAGGGGTGATGTGGTATAAGGAACCAAGCCTTATGTTAGGAGTAAAAGGACTCATGTTTGAATTCTACCTCTTGCATTTGCAACTTTCTATAAGCCACTTTTCTCTGGTTTTTGTTTCATTTTATTTTTCTCAATATAAAATTAATGTGTTGGACTTGTCCTCTAATGTCCCTTCCAGTTTTAAATCCTGCCATAGAGGCTCAGTAAAGGAAGGAGAAGATGGAAAAATGCATATGGCTTCAACTTTAGTACTAATGAGTAAAAAGGGGAAGAATTGGAAGAGATTTTTCAGAAAAGAACCAGAAAAGAGAAGTTCATTCTTTTTCCGATATGAAGAAATAGTTGCCTGGGAGGATTTTCTCCTTGAAGTCAATTGGTTTGAACTGAGAAACCTGATTCTCAGTTTAAATCAATGGTTCCTTCCCTTATGAATACTTCCGACACAATATATGAATGTGGTATTGGTGCTTTGGTAACCTCACACATTCTGCCATATTAGCCCCCTGATTTGTGTTTCTCATTCCCTGGATGGAAAAGATTATAAAAGAGAAATCATTTGAAAATTAGTGTACTTGTCCATCTAATCATTAATGGACATACATATTATAGTTATTCCATTTCTTTAGAGAATAAACGTGCCAGGAAACCAAATCATTTAAAGAGGAGAATTCCCTGTTAAGATCTTTCCTAATTGTTGGAGAATTGCAGTATGTTAGTGTGTGCCTGTAGTTATATAATATGGACTTGGGAAAATGTGTTTTTAATATATACTGGAAGATGTCAATCACCAATTTACATATGCAAGGTACAGTACCTTCATTTTTATGCATATCCTCTCTGAGACCAGACAGGTGCATTGTCTGCTTTCTATTCATCATCAAGAAATCCAATAACTTCTCTGTGTACCTACATCTGGTTAGGGTTTGACCCAATGTGTACTTGAGTGTGGATTTCAAACAAGGGCAGGAAAGAAACAGCTTCTTTCAACCTTTATCTAATACTTTGAGATATAAAGCCATTGAGAGAGCCCAGTGATGGGAACCTTCGTCAACCCCTGAAATCTTAAATCCATGACATTGTGTGATATTAGTTCATTTTATTTTGGGAAGAGTAACTGAAATTTATTTTGAGGAACAAAGGGAAAATGCTTTAAAAATACTAGTAAGGCAAATTTGGGTGTTTACAGGTCTATTCAACAACAATATTATTGGCATTTACAGAATACTTTCTTGTTTGCAAAATGCTTTACAAATGTGTTTTCATTTGATTTTCACAACAATCCTATGAGTTGGGTGCTGTTATTAGTCTCATTTTATAGATTAAGAAATTTAGGATCTAAGAGTCACAGTGTCTTGCCCGACACAATTAGCAGTGCCATGTTTTAATTGCAAATTGCTCTTTGAAACATAAATATTCCCTAGCATAATACTACTTCTGCATAAACCTGGGATGGTTTTGCAGAAGCAAGGCATTGTGCTCTGTGCTTCACATGCCAAAGGAGATGTGACTACAGATTGGCCAAGAGAATGCTGAGGAAGACTCTGGGTACCTGTGTAAGGAGGCTGGTTCAGACTTTGCAGAGAGATTTTAGAGATTCTTATGAAGAGAAGTGCTCCAGAGCGGGGAGAAAAGATGAGGGAGGAGTAAGGGGGAGAGACAGATAGATAGGTAGACAGAGACAGAAAAACGGAGAGAGAAAGAGGGAGAGAGCAGACTGGAACCATACAGTCATGTATAAGAGCCTTCCACGTCATACGCTTTGACTTCAAAGACTAGATGAGATAATTTTCTCTCTCTCATAGTCTGAACTAAAGCTTTATCTCACTCACAGTTAAAAAGTCCACTTAATCTTGTGAATTCTTTGATATGTTCTAATCTGAAGAAGCCTAACTTATTTTTTCTGTTTTGTTTAGGTTAAATGAGATTACTCACTATTGCTAATTATGATGACTTTTTAGTAACTTCTTGTTGGGAAGAGGCTAAGCTTGTAAAGTGAAACTAAGGGGTGCCTTCTGCCCTAAGCATAATCAGAGAAGTGCCTTTTTCTGAACCCCTAAACATCATACCCCTGGGGGTAGATGAAGCAGACTTGACTCTCTCCTGGACTTCTTCACGGCCAGTATGCCGGTGGTGCCAGAGTGCCCCCTTTCCACAAAAGTGGGCCAGACTCACATGATATCTGTCCAGACTATCCTGGAGACAAGTCTACATATTTAGACAGCCTAGGTCGATAGATATGTTACACTAGTTTAATCAGTTTTACAATCTGAAAATAAGAAACCCAAATAACTAAAAATTAATTAAATAATAATAAATACATAATTTTAAATAATTTAAAAATAATTAAAAAACACAAAAGAAATGGAAGATATCACTGTTGTAGTGGTACTCCACTTATATTTCTCAAAAGGGTGAGTCCCATTATGTAATGAAATGTAGTTTATATAACACATGTAAGAAATGGAATAACTGCACTAGATTGTAATTATAACTACAAAAAAAAAAGGCCCAGTTGGATTGTGTAATCTATACAACAAACTCACCGACCAACCAAAATGACCTCCACAAAAACTCAGTAGCCAGGAACCCACCTGGCCTCCGCGGGATTCAAAGGATGGACCAAGTGCTCAAGAGCAAGTGAAAATCCTATTGCTTTGCCCTTACACCATCTTCGAAAGCTACAGATGCCACTGCTTATAGGCAGCTATTCGTCAAAAGGCTCCTTTGGAATCGTCTCAGCAGAAAGATGAAGCCCTATTTTAGCTCCTAAGGAACAAAACTGCTAGCATATTAGGTCACAATCAGTTAGTTGCTCCACAGAACTGAAGATTTACATTCTCACAAGAAAAGTGAAGTGAAAACCAAAAACAAAAACAAGCCAGTTGGGCTTTGGAAACTGTCTTGGGCCTAATGACCACGGAAACTCTGTTGGTCTCAACATTTTTTTTTGGACACAGAAATAGTGAAAATGTTTGACATGGCACAATATGCACACATGTTAATACCATTTGATAAATCCCCGCTGCCTATTGGGGTGCATATCCTTCCAGGGAGAAATCTCATCTGATTCATACCTCCATTAAAGTGCCTGGCACAAGTGATTTCCACACAAGAGAGGCTGAATAAGTGCTTGTTCCAATTCAATTCAATTCCATCCTCATTTTATGAAACATCTCTGCCACTGTCCATCACTGTCTCCCTTACCACCTTCTCAACTCTTTTGCCATGGAAATCCTAGCCATTTGGGAAAGGAATTTGGAACCAAGCTTCAAAAGTTACTAAATTGTGTATCCTCTTTGACCAAGTTAGTGGGTTTTAACCTAGAAGAAATCTAGGTTAAATAAATAGATAATATTAAATATAATATTTATATATAATATTAATTATATTATTATATATTATATATTATTATCTAATTAATTTATTTTTAATTATTATATATAATAATAATTAATTAATTAATATTAATATATTATAATATAATATATAAATAAATATTATATTTAATAAATATTAAATAAATAAAGAGGAAAAGGCCCCTTTTGCAGAATAATATTTACAGCAGCCCTTTTTGTAGTTACCTCAGTCTAGAAGCTAAGGGGCTCTCTTCCTTTTGGGTAGTGGTTTACAAATTGTAAATACAAATAGATTTGTTAATTGGGAAATACAAATTATTTGGTCATGAAAAAAATGCAAAAATACACAGTTTCAGAGAAAAGTGGAAGACCTCTATGATTCCACACAGAACCTAATAGGGAAAGGTAGCAAAAGTAATTTCTGGAATATTATAAAGAAAAGCTATTTTGAAAGATGTTCAAACTATGCTCTACACAATGATAAATCACGTGTCCAGAGAACTGTAGCTAACACTCACATCTTACTTCCCTTTGGTCTGGAAATGAACTTCAAATGTACAGAAAGCATAAAGTTGTGGGTCTTCCCAATAGGGAATATGCTTTCCTGAACTCTACATTGTTGTGATGCAACTCTGGGGGTGTGGTGCTGGGAGTGTTATTAAGCAGAGGTTAGTCAAAGG
The DNA here is from genome assembly GCF_027887165.1 of Monodelphis domestica. Classification (NCBI taxonomy): domain Eukaryota; kingdom Metazoa; phylum Chordata; class Mammalia; order Didelphimorphia; family Didelphidae; genus Monodelphis; species Monodelphis domestica. Next base: position 162,158,169 of record NC_077230.1, read on the forward strand.
GACAGGGACTGAGGGAATATAAAAAATGAATTTATTTTTTAAAAATGAATCCTACCCTCTCTTTAGGAAACTTTTTAAAGTGTTACATTCATAAAACCTTAGTTGACTTCCTAATGGAAAAGTTATATATTAGTCCTCTGAATTTCCGTAGATTTTGAGATTAATTTGTCATACTCTCCCTGGCTTTACCTTTATTTGTCTAAGTGTCACATCCCTTCTGATAGGTTGTAAGTTCCTTGGGGGGCAGCATTTACATTTTAATAAATCTTTGAATCTTTTTCAGTGCCTATCACAGTGCTATGCACACAGATAGCCAAAGAATAAAGGATGAATAAGCTACAAAATAAATTAAAAGAGCTTTGATTTCTTCACTGCAACAAGAAATTCTATTATGGAAATCGTAACTCATTCTTTTTTTTTAAAACTTTACTTTCTAACTTAGTATTATTTCTAAAAAAGAACATTTAGGGCTAGGCAATGGGGGTTAAGTGACTTGCTCAGGGTCACACAGCTAGGAAGTGTCAGAGGCCAGTTTTAAAACCAGGTCTTCCTGACTCCCACTGGGTTACCTAGCTGCCCCCTGTCTCTCATTTTTTTTTCAAACCCTTACCTTCCATCTTAGAATTAATACCATGAATTGGTTCCAAGGCAGAAGAGTAGTAAGGGCTAAGCAATGGGGGTTAAGTGACTTGCCCAGGGTCACAAAACTAGGAAGTATCTGAGGCCAAAATTGAACCCAGAAGCTCCAAGCTTCTGCCTGTCAATCCACTGAGCCATCTAGCTGCCCCACTTTTGTCTTATTCTTAAGGAAATAAGCCCTTGGCAATTGCCACAGACACTTAGAGACTTGCCCACAGTTAAAAAGCTATCAAGTGCCAGATACAGGATTGGAATCCCAATCTCCTTGACTTTATTCTCCCTTATGGCATTGCCTCTGAGTAAGCTAATAAATTCCTAATTATTACTTCCTTAAACTAAATACTGTCTGCAAGGATTAAAACAGCAAGAAAATTTGGTTACTAGAGAATCTTGCTCATTTTCCAGTACTTAATGTCATCTGATTGTTTCCAATAATTAAATAAAAATAAAGAATATGATATCCAGTAGAGATTATTTGCAGTACATGATTAAAACATCTATGTAGTACTGACCTATTTAGATTGAACAAACATGACCTGGGGAAAGTTGGTATTTGAGTATTTCTTCCCATCTAGTCTTCAGAAATTTATTCTCCAGATTGAGTTGAAAGGATTGGTTCCAAAGTTGAATAACCCAGGTTATTTATGAGAAAATGAAAACTTTCCTTAAATTTACCTACAGGTGAGCCACATTTCTCAACTCATTTAAAAAAAAAATCTCCTTCCCTGTTCTAGTTCTCCATCACTGGAGAATCCCATAAGCCCTGACTCCAGAAACATTCTAAGTCTTCATCTAATTTCAGTTACTTCCACTGTTAAGAAAAAGAATAAACAAAACGAAGAAATGTTTTTTTTTTTTCCTGTGCAACTTACTAACCCTTTGTCCCCACCACCCCCTGCCAGAGGGGGGAAAATTCTCATAACTGGTCTCCTGCTTGGATTAATTTACTTCCCCAAAACAGTGACCATTGTCAAATGCCTTGCATCTCCATGGAAACTGTTTCCTTGGCCATAGACAAAGGTCTGCCTCTAATACAATGGCACGAGAGTTTCTGAGGTTGAAGACCCCTTGTTTAAAATCACAGTGCAAAGAATAATGTAGATGTTACACCCTTTCTGCCTGTCTACTGAAGCTGCTGTCTTTATTCCAAAATAATCATTTTTTTTTCAAATGAGGTAGCAGAAAACAGCTTTACTTTTGTTGTTATTGCTGCTGCTGCTGCTGCTGCTGTTGCTGCTGCTGTTGTCCTTAGCCCTCCCAGCACAAAATAAAAAATATGGAGGCTGCCACTACCTGATCTAATCAAGTGGAGTACATTTGATACCCACAGGCTATAAGTGCTGGGAAAGCTGACTTGTATTTTAATTAATAATACCAGCTACATTTTCTCAACAGCTAGGCCTTTGGCAATCTTACTTTGTTCATTATTTGCTGTAAACAATTTTCAAACAACGGGAAGGCAACTCTATTTCCGAATATCTCCTGCTAATTCATAACATTAAGGAAAATGTAGGGGGCTTTTCCTCTTCTCCCCCCACCACTGGCCTTGCAAGAAAACAACTGATTAAACCTTAATCTTAGCCCATGGAGGCTTTGGGGGTGGAATAGCTGGAGCATAGAATGGAAAGGTGGGCAAAAAGATTAAACGCAGCCTCCTACCTGGACGCAGGTTAAAGGGTCCCTGGGAATCCAGGAAACAGAATAGGAAGAAGTTATTCTAAAGGATGGAGCAGGGAGAGGTGGAAAAAGTGAATTACAGGCTGGATGCTTAGCTGTGGGCACGGCATGGGGAAGAGTGGGGAAATGTCCCTTTCTGCAGGATGAGATGGGGTGGACTGAAGTTCTGACAACAGGAAGAACTTTCTGATCGTAAATAATAGGATATGAAGGAAGCCATGGCAAGCCATATATAACAGGACAGAACTAAGGGTGACAATCCCCTTCTGGAGTTTTAGTGTTTGCTTCTCAAATGAATGGGGCAGCCAACTGACCTTCTAAGATAGTCTTGTCTTGAGACAGGGAAATGAACAAGACGACCTCCCTAGGGACCCTTCTGTTCCCATTATAGGATGATTTTCCAAGTGCCTGAGGATATTATATGCTAAGAAATCAAAATAAGCATAACCTTTATAGGTAAATATATTTACCTACAAGAGGCTATCTCCCTGTGTAGTCTAACATCCTAAAGTAGGTTTCCTGGAAGAAATGGGAGAGCCAGTGTGGTAGGATGGAAAGAAGACTAGCTAGAAGACTTGGGTGCATATTCCAATTAATTCATTTAATAAGCACTTATTTACAGACTAATAAATGTCAGACATGGTACTAAGATTTAGCATTACAAAGACAAAACCAAAATTGTTCTTGCCTGCAAGGAACTTATGTTCTCTTGTGGGAAAATAATATGCATACATATGTAAGCAAATTCAAAATAAATTACCATAGTGTTATAGGCAGGAAGGATACCTTTGGGGTTCGGGAAGGATACCTTTTGCAAGCATGCAAGACTCCAAAACTTAGCTTAAAAACAAAGAGATTTATTAATTTAGAAAGTAATGTTGAGAGTGGCCAGGAGGATAGCAAGGTAGAACAGCAAGATGGGGAGCAGTTCTTTGGGAGGACAGCATGAATGGAAAGGCTATTCCCCCAGATGACATCAGTTCTGGGGATTTTATACTTTTTTACAACAGAGTTAGTCACTCAGGCATGAGGTGGGGTGATCATACTGGAGTCTGCCTGGGAGATTCCTTAGTTTTTAGGGGACAAACAGATGTCTGATAGGATCGAGGTGTGGCTTGAAGGTGCATCTTTATGTCCATCTAGAGGACGATCAAAGGAAGATAGTCATCTCAGGACCCTAGAGGGGTCATTGGGTGTTTTTAGGCTCAGAGTCAGGAGGAGGCAAAACAAGGGAGTTTCCCTGACAATAGTTCGCCTGGGTTTCTGAGGTACAGTGCCCATGTCAATAGGAGTTAAGTAGTAATAACTGGCAGGATCAGGAAAAACATTCTGCAGAACTTAGCACTGAAAGAAGCTACAAATTCAAAAAGGTTTCAGAAGTATGTTAAACTCTAGGCCCTTTCCCCTTTTTTAACTCTTTAGGGTACAGACCTAGTAGTGGTATTGGTGGATCCACAGGTATGCATGATTTTATAACTCTTTGGGCATCGTTTTGTATTCTTTTCCAGAATGGTTGGAGTAGTTCACAAATCCACCAACAGTGTATTAAGGATTTATTTGTCCTCATTTCCTTTGACATTTGTCATTTTCCCTTTCTGTCCTGTGGGTCAATTTGATTGATATGAGGTGGTAGCTGAGAATTGTTTTAATTTGCATTTCTCTAATAAATAGTGATTTAGAGCATTTTTTATCATATGCTAGCTTTAATTTCTTTCCAAAACTTTCTGTTTATGTCCTTTGACCATTTATAAATGGGGAAATGACTTTTTTAATTGATTTGGTTCAGTTCTCTATATATTTGAGAAATGGAGCCTTTATTGGGAGAAACTTGCTGTAATTTTTTCCCAGTTTCCTGATGGCCTTCTAACGTTTTGCTGCATTGATTTTATTTGTGCAAAAAGCTTAAATTTCATCTAATCAAAGTTATCCATTTTACTGCCTCTAATTATTTATCTCTTACTTCGTCACAAACTCTTGATTTATCCATAGATGTGGCAGGTACATTTTTTCCATGCTGCCCTAATTTACTTACAATATTATACTTTCTGTCATATACTTTATGTCAAAATCACTCACCTATTTTAATGTTATTTTGGAATATGGTGTGAAATGTTAGACTGTGCCTAATTTTTCTCCCAAACTTCTTCAGTTTTCCAGCAATATTTGTCAAATGGTGAGTTCTTGTCCACGAAGCTTAGATCTTTGGATTTGTCAAAAATTAGATTCCTATATTCATTTATTGCTCTGTATTGTAAACCTAATCTATTCAATTGATCAACCACTCTATACTTTAGCCAGTACCAGGATATTTTGGCTACTTTACTTCTAGGCTACTTTCCTCAACATTTGTCTTCACTGATTCCCCTGATATTCTTGATATTTTGTTCTTCCAGATGAATTTTTTATTATTATTTTCTCTGGCTCTATAAAATAATTCTTTGGTAGTTTGATTGATATGGAACTGAACAAGTAAATTAAGTTAGGCAAAATTGTCATTAATGTATTGGCTTAGTCTACACATGAACAATTAATTTTTCTCTGTGTGGAAAGTATTTAGACATTGTGTTTATGTGACCTTTGGGTTTGTTTTGTCAGGTAACCTGCCAAATATTTTATTTTGTCTGTAATTCTTTTAAATGAAATTTCTCTATCTCTTCCTGGTGGGTTTTGTTGGAAATATATAGAAATGCTAATAATTTTTGTTAATTTATTTTATACATAGCAACATTACTAAAATTGCTCTTTGTTTTCACTAGAATTTTTTAGTTGACTTTGTAGGATTCCCTAAGCATATCATCTTTTTAAAAATAAAGTTTTGTTTTCTCTTTGTCTATTCTTATTCTTTCAATTTATTTTTTCTTTTCTTATTGCCACAACTAGCATTTCTAATACTGGTGATAATGGGCATCCTTGCTTCACTCTTGATCATATTGAGTAGGCTTTTAGTTTACCCCCATTGGAGATAATGTTTGTTCTTGGTTTTAGATAGAATCTGCTTACTTCATTAATACCTATGATTTCTAGTATTTTTAATAGAAGTGGATGTTATATTTTTGTCAAAAGTCTTTCCTGCCTCTATTGATATGATATGATTTTTGATGTTTTTGTTATTGATTTGCTCAATTATGTTGCGGCTTTCCAAATATTGAACCAGTCCTACATTTTTGGTAGGAATTCGATTTGGTCATAGTGTATCATCTTTGTAATATATTTCTGTAATCTCCTTGCTAATATTTTATTTAAAATATTTACATTGATATTCATCTGGAAAATTAATCTATAGTTTTCTTTTTCTATTTTTCCTTTCCCTGGTTTGTGTATCAAAATCATATTTGTGTCATAAGAGAAATTTGGTTTTATTCTTAATCTGTTTTTTCAAATATTTAATATAGTATTGGACCTCTTTTCTTTCCATTTTACACTATATCCCTAAGACCTCATTTTCCTCTGAATCTTGTTTCAGAGAATAATAGGAATAGAAGATAATGAGATTAGGCAGAACCTTACCCTTTTAGACTTTTAGACAGGTAAATTGTTACATAATCAATCATAGAAATAATACAATTAAATATGTAAACAATCTAAGCAACTGAGTCCAGAAGACTTGAATTGAAATCTGGTCACACATATTCACTCACTGTGTGACTCTGGTCAAGTCTTTTAGCATCTATCAACCCCAGTTTACTCATTAGTAAGTGGGGCTATAATACTTAACTCTCAGGATTGTTGTGAAGATCAAATGAGATAATATCTGAAACTCCCCTAGCAAACTATAAAGTGCTATATAAATGCCAACTATCCTTATTATTATCATTATCATCATCACCATGAACATTATCATTATTATTATACAATCATGCCAAAATTTATCCTATATGGGGAAACAAAAAAAAATGGTCCAAAACTACATCAAATTACTGTAGCTGTCACTTTACAAAATAACTTTTTACCCCTTTTAAAAAAGCTCAAGCATAAAAAGTTGCCTAAAATCCATAAAAGGCCTGATTGTCCAACAACATACAGACACACTGCCCCAGCTGAGATCTAACCTCTGCTGACCTCTCTGGAGGAATGTGGTCTAAAGGATGCAATTCCCCCCAGTCCCTGAGCACCTTGGAGGACCAGCATCCATACAGCTTTGGCCCAACTTGAACCTCAATAGAATTTGACTTTAGCTGCATAAGGTAACCTGCTCTGAAAACACAATCAAAATTAATTGGTCTGGTGTACAAGTTGTCCCTCTAAGTCTCCAATGTTCCTAGACAAGTGCATCAGCGATTTTATTCCCTCCCTAAACCCCTTCAACTGAGTTTCATCTCAATCCCACATTTCAGTGCAGACTCCCAATTTTTTAGAACAAAGACCAGTGGGAATTCTAATCCTTTTTCTCCCAACAGTGGCCTCTGAGTCATAGGAAACAAGCATCACCACATTCCAGTGTCTCTCCTGTTTTCCAGTTTACTTAATGAGTGCAATGTCAGTTATTCACTTGAGCTCATAGAGTCCTCTATACTTTGGGTCCAGGTCACCCTCCATGAACAGAAGGTCAGAGCACTTGCCTTGAGCCACTGGAGCAGGATTTTGAACTTCAGGAAACAAAATGAGATGATTTCTGTATAAGACTCAAATGCCCCCAAATCCATTTCCCCCTACTATTTTGACCAATTCAGTATCTAGCCCCTAGTCTCCTTTTTTCCTTTTAGCCTTCCCTAGTCAAATTGAGTAAAAGAAAGGATTTTAATTGGTATTTGAGTATTACCAAAATAGCTTAGAAAATGCACGAGATGTAATCAGTAAAGCCTTAGTTTGGATAGTGACTGCCTCTTATAAATAATATGACTTTAAGCAAGTCACTTGATTTATTTGAACCATATCAACAAGAATTTTATAAAGCACCTACTATGCACTAATCCCTGCAATGCATGCTGAAAATAACTTTCCTATAAGGTATAAGAAATATCAATTAGCAAATTTTCTCATTGGGATTACTAATGACATAAAATTAACAGTTCTTGGGCAATATCAATTTATTGGAAGGAAACTTAGGGATTGAAACACACTAACCGGCATGTTTAACATGAAAAAACTAAGGAATACAGAGATTGTGGTGCAATGAAACATTTTATAACCAGAAACTCTGAATTTGAAGCCCAATTTTGCCACTTTCTAGTTACATGACTTTGGATAAGTCACTTAATCTTTCTGGATCTGCTTTCCTTTCCATAAAATGAAGGAGTCCCTGCCCTTAAATAGCTCACAGTCTAACAGAAGAAACAAATGAAAACAACTATGTGTTAAGGAAATATATGCAGAATAGGTGGGAGATCATCTCAGAGGGAAGGCACCAGCCTTAAAGCGGATCAGAATTGTCTTCTAGCAGAAGGTGATATCTTAGTTGAAACCTGAAAGAAGATGGGAAGCAAAGAGTTACAGCCATGGGAGTCAGCAAGTGAAAATACCTGGAGATGGAGTGTCTGCTGAGAGAAATACAAGGAGAACTGTTACTGGATAACAGACAATGTATGTAGGTGGGGGTCAAAGTAATAGAAGATTGAAAGGTAGGAAGGGGCCAGGTCATAGAGGGCTTTAAAAGTCAAACAGTTATATTTTGGCTTGATTCTGGAGGCAATAGGGAGCCACTGGTGTTGATTAGAGGAGATGGAAGGATGACATGGTCAGTCCTCCTTTAGGAAGATCAACTGGCCAAGAAAAACTTAATGGAGGCAATAGGAAGCCACTGGTGTGGATTAGAGGAGGAGATGGAAGGATGACATGGTCAGTCCTCCTTTAGGAAGATCAACTGGCCAAGGAAAGCTTAATGGAGGCAATAGGGAGCCACTGGTGTGGATTAGAGGAGGAGATGGAAGGATGACATGGTCAGTCATCCTTTAGGAAGATCAACTGGCCAAGGAAAGCTTAATGGAGGCAATAGGGAGCCACTGGTGTGGATTAGAGGAGGAGATGGAAGGATGACATGGTCAGTCCTCCTTTAGGAAGATCAGCTGGCCAAGGAAAGCTTCATGTAGATGTGAAGCTGAGCCTTGATTCTGAGAGTCAGAGTTGAGTAAGGAGTACATACCATACTGAGTACCAACTTTCACAAATGGTATAGCCACAAGCAATAGTATGTTGAGCTCACAGGACATATGAGTCATTCAGTTTGACTACAACATAGATTATATTGAGGGAATAGCATGAAATAAGGCTGGTGAGGTAGACTGAAAATAGAGAAATGCCTTCAATCTCAGCCTAAGGAGATTATAACTTTTCCTAAAGAAAAACAGGGAAATTTCTGAGGTGGTGAAGTGACATGATCAAATGCCTTTGGAGAATCACTTGGAATTCTAATTCCTGGAAATAAAATCAACTGAAGTGGTATAGGTGAGGATGGAGAGTGTCTATTTGCTTTCACATACAGTTGATATAGAATGGAGACAGAATTCTGTTTCCCAGACCCAGAAAGATTAAGAATGGAGGCAGTTCATAGGCATGAGTCATTGTATAGAATCCTGGATCCGGAGTGAGGAAGACACCTTTCTGAGTTCAAATCTGGCCTCCAAAACTAATTAGCTGTTTTATCCTGAGCACGGCACTTAACCCTATGTGCCTCAGTTTCTTCATCTGTAAAATTATCTGGCAAACCATCTCTGTTTCTATGGAAAAAAATCTCAAACAGGATCATAAAGAGTCAGATGTGACTGAAAAATGACTGAATGACAATTATCATTATGGGAATTAAAATGGTTGAAGATCTTTGAGGATAGGGTGTTTGAGTGATGAAAAGGCAGGGAGGAGAGAAGAAGACTGTGAACCAGTTAGTGAGTTTACTGAGGAAGACAGCCAGTGACTCAGAAGCCCAAGGTGATAGCAACAACTATCTAGAGAAGATAGAATAAACTTTAAGATATAAGTTGTTCCATGATTGTGGTAGCAACAGAAGGGTCTAAAACTAGCAGTATTTCACCTTCCACTCCTGATTGTAGATGTCAGAGAGTATGGGGGGGGGGGTGAGGTGGGAAAGAACAGCCAATTTTGTAGAGAATGGCATATACCACTCAGAAGGGCATATTTGAATGACTACCTTAACATGGAAAGAATGTGAAAGAAGGAAATTTTGGAACATAGATCCTAGATTTAAAACTGTAAGAGTCCTTGGAGGTCATCCAGTTGTAGAGTGATGTCAAATACTCAATACTCCCAGCACAGCCAAACCAGATTAAAACATTGCTGGGGAATTTTGGACAAAATACTTAAAATACAATAGAGCAAAGATCATGTTAGATGGGATTCTCTAAGGGGATATGGATTCCGTATGGATTCTTATGTAGAGGGCCCCCATTTTTATTTGAGTTTGACATTATGGGTCTAGTGTAACTTTCCTAATTCACATATGAGGAAACAGAAACCCAAGAGGTGAAGGGACTTGCTCGTTGTTATTGTTGTTCACTTTTTTCAGTCATGTCTGATTCTCTGTGACCCCATTTGGGGTTTTCTTAGCAAAGATACTAAAGTGGTTTGACATTTCCTTTTCCAGAAGGAAATTGCCTTTGGTCGCACAACCAGTAAGTGGTAAAACTGAGCTTCCAGTTCAGGTTCTCTAACCCTAAATCTCAAGATCTTAGCACTTTCACAGTAAAGATCCCAGAGTCTTAGGTTTAGACTTAGAAAGGACCTCAAAAGTCATGTAGCCCAAATCCCTCATTTTAGAGATGAGATAACTGAGGTTCAGAGACCTTAACTCGCTTGTCTAAGATTACACAGACAAAAAAGTAATAAAGTCGGTATTTGGACTCAGTTCTTCTCTTTAGAGTTTAATGGAAACAAACAGAATAAGACATTAAGGATGAGGGGGAAAGCACTTACTATAGGAAGAAAGGCAAATTGGGATAGCAGGTAAAATCCATCCTTTCTTCCTAGTGCTGTGTCCCTTAGAATATCAGTATCTGAGGCAGAGTCCCAATTGCCGGTACTAGGTCTAGCTTAGTCAGGTTTACATAGTTCTCAGACTTATTGTAAGGAACAAATATTGTAAGGAACAAATAATTGTAAGGAAAAAATACATAAATCTTATTTGTTCCTTACAATAAGTCTGAGATACTTAATGTATGTACATAATGTATGTACATAAATACATAAAATATTCTGTGACCATAAAATGCTACATAAATGTGAATTATTTTATTGGTGAATGCTTGTTTTGTTTAATAAAATTGAGTTGAATTTCTAGTAGGAAGGGTGGAGTTAGCAGACATGCACTTTATAAATTGCCTCACTGTACTTGCATCACCTCTGATCTCACTTCAAGGACAGAGTTGAGCAGTAATTTGTAAAAGACTTTGATGCCACTGAAGGAAATATGGTTACTTCATCTCATCCACCAAACCCAAGACAGGTTATATCTACTCACCAAAGTCACCTTGCCTAATATGTGCATGGCCCTTACAAGCTAGGATCAGATCTAGGTGCTACAGAAACAGCACTGCAGCCCAGGGGACCTGCAAAGTCAATTCAGATATAATATGGAGACATTTGGTTCGTTGGAGGAGTGGGGCCATCTGCATCAGGTACTCCGTCATCTGATTAATGAGGAAGCATTCATTATAGCCCAGGAAACGACAGCGGCTTCCCATATAGGGAATTTAATTTATTAGTACAAAGGACAAGGGTTAAAAAACATCAGAAAGAGAAAGAGGGGAAAAAAGGGAAAAAAAGTAGGATGTGAAAACTCTTAGCTGGGGCATTTGAGCTAGCTGGAGTAGCAAATTTGGTCAGGACTTATGATCTAAGTGTTAAATTTTTGTGGTTGGACTTAATATTTTTAATTGGTGGCTGCCAGAGATTTAATTTCAAAAATCCCAAAATGAATTACTAAAGTAAAATGGAAGATTTAAGGTAGTTTAATTTTACAATAGTGGAAGATTTAAGGAAGAGAGAAAAGGGGAGAGAGAGAGAGACAGAAAGCTCTGGCTTCCTCAGAGCCAGGTAGAAATTCTAAGCCCCAGCCAGGGGAAAGGAGTCACAAGAGGATGGGCCTTTCTTAGAGGTTCATACCTCCAGAAAGGCAAGGAAACTAAGTCAGCCTTTACACTCACCAAGGTGACCCTCTAAAAGAAAAGCAGGCTGAGGCCTCCTGCATGGGCTCCTCCAGGGGTCCAGTTCCACAGCCAAGTGTCTTCACTCTAAGTCTGGGTGTCTGTCTTCCAATCCAACTCTGAGTGACTGAATGACTCTTGATTTCTCTTGTGTGTCTCTGTTTTTTTTCTATTTAAAGACCTTTTTCTCTTGTGTCTCCTCCCCTAAATTTTACCTCTACCAATCACAGCACATACTCCTCTTCAGGACTACCCACTCAATGTATGAAATGGGTGTTCACACCTTTTTGTGGTTAGTTAACATATTTTTGGTTAGTTAACACCTTTTGTAGTTAAAATGGGTAGATCTGCTTTAAATACTGAGTTAAGACTTTGGGGATTAAAATCTAAAAATAGATAGGGGATTACAATTTTATCTACACTATCAAGGAAGAGCTAAGTACCTTCATTGTTACAATCAGGAGATAGCCAAATCCAATTCTTCACATAAGGAATTCTAATGAGGAAACTCCCTCTCACTAATAGTCATAAGCAACTGCTTTACAACTTGGTCTTAGAGAGTTGTCCATTGCAAATACCACAGCCATAAGAGTGGTAATCATGACTTCTATGATTTACTTTGAAAAGATAATAACCATTTAGTGTCTGCAGTGAGGACAGGGCACTGGATTTCTACAACTTTCCTTCAAAATTCCCAGATTACTTTAAGAACAGATATGGCAAAAGTAAGAATAAATTCATCCCAGTGTGATGAGCCCACACTCAGAATGGAAGACAGAGGTTGTATTATGGTGCTGCTTTGGTTTGGGAATGTGATATCATGGAAGATACTTAGATTGTTCTGGCACCACAGGTTGGAACCATAGGTCTAGAACTGGAAAGGAATTAAATATTAGTAATTAAACAGTAAGTAATGAGGAGAAAGTCCTGCACAATTATTTCTTTGAGTCAAAGGTTACTCTAATTAAAAAAAAAATTAACTGAGACCCAAAGATGTTAGGTAACTTGACTTGTCAAAAATCACAAAAGTAATACTTATCAGAACAAGGATTTTAACCTAGACCTTACTACTCTAGAGCCAATGCTCCTTCCATGCTCACCAGGATACTGTAAAGGTAAGGCACTGGATAAATGTAAGTTACCATTACTATTGTTTCACAATTGTGGAAGTGGAAATAGAGATGAAGGGATGCCTAAGTGACAAGACAAATAGAACCAAGATTAGAAACAACTTTTCAAACTTCCAATCTAATTCTCTAGTTAATGAACCTTGAGTAATTCACTTCACCTTGATGAGCTTCAGATTTTCTCAGTTTTTTACCCTCTAATGAGAATCTTTGATCCAGAAGGGTCCCTCCCAACTCTAGATCCAATGAGCTGACAATCTCCATCACTATGAAATTCAATAATCAGGGGGCAGTTAGGCATCTCAGTGAATGAAGAGTCAGGTCTAGAGATGGGAGGTCCTGAGCCCTAGTGATAGGCTCCAATGTGGCCTCAGGCATTTCCTAGTTGTGTACCTGGGCAAGTCACTTAACCCTCATTGACTAGCCCTTACCTCTCTTCTATCTTTAATATTGACTCTATGACAAAAGGTAAGGGTTTAAACAAATAACAAAAAGCATTCAGTGACTCTCTGAATCCAAGTCCAATACAGAATAGCAAAATTAGAGGAAGTCTTTGTTCCACTTTCACTCCTGCCTCCTCAAATCAACAAAATAGGTACCCAGCAATGCTTTAAAAATTGTGACAAAAAAATAAAAATGAAATGTCAGCAGAAAATGCCAGAAAAACACCTCAGCAGCCCTCTTCCTGCTCTTTGCCACACAGAGCCTGTGGTTAGACAGGACCAGGGCCAAAGTCTGGGATCCCTGTGGTGCTGCAACATAAGACATCATCTCAGGGCTTGGAGTTAATCTTTTGGCAATACCCCCAAATGACTCTAATTCCATGGGCCAGGGTTGGAAGGAAGCAGATGAGGGCAGAATAGCACTAGCTTCAGTGGCCTCTTAGAATAAAACTACAATAAAATCTTGGTTGGTTACTCTCACTTCTTTATGGCCATAGATCTAGTCCATATATGGGGATCTGGAGAAGAAAGAGGAAGTTACAGGGGAGGGAGAGGGCAACAACAGGCTAGCCCTATCTAAAAATTTTACTACTAAAGGAAAGGGTGACAATAAGACATCCTATTATGAAGGCACCTTAGGAAGTGGTGGGGTGCAAAGCAACTAATCTGAGTCATACCTTAAATTATAAAATGAAGAGGTGAACAGAATATGTCAACAGGGAAATTCATCAAACAAAAGAAAAATAGCCTATTTCAGATAGAAATGAAAAAACTTAGAAATGAAATTAATGTTTTCATTTAAAGCAATGAGTGTGGGAGGTTTTCATTTTGTTTTTCTGAAAGTCACCAGGAAAACAGAGAAATTATCTTTAAATAAAAAAATCTAAGGAATGAAAAGCTATATGGTGATAAAATTAAAATTAGAAGAGTGTAAGGAAGCTACAAATTAATATTCTATTACCAAAAACCCACATTCTTTCATCCAGAAATGGGAGAATATAGAAGGATAAAAGGAGGAATGAAACTGTTTAGTCTAAGAAAAGGTGAGACCAGACTCAATATAAACTCTGAATTGGAAGTTATCAAAGGTTATCTATTCTCTCTCCCCCTTATGACCTACCACTACCTCTTGGAAACTGTGGAGAAAGAGAGATTAATTCACCGGAGTTGGATCACAGAAGAACCTTTATCAATTCCCTGCATGCTAGGAAAAATCCTGGGATGCTCACATGGAGGCAAGAGAGAGTATAATGGAAGTCTTACAACAAATTCAGTTTTAAGTATGAGGGTGGAGAGTTCCATACTTGAAGAAAATAGCACTTCTTGGGAATATCTCCACTGGGAAGAAGACAGTGATTGGGTCCCTAGAGCACATGACTTTGAGAGAGGATGACAAGGGGACCCAGCTTCAAAGAGAATGTTATATCAAGAGGGAAGCAGCAAAGAATATGAATAATCTTCATGGACTTGGGTTGTAGAGCTCATCCCATTATATCACACTGGCTGCTAGAAATACCATTCCTAAGAATATCATTCTCCCTTTCCAAAAAAACCCCTCAAAAACGAAACAGAAGGAAATAGATGAAGAAAGGAAGGGAATAGGTATTTAATAGCATTAATGGGAAGTGAGCTAGAAATGAAAAAAAAAAGTAAGCAGGATCAGAAAAACAATATACTGTTAGCATAAAATGAAAATGGAATAAACATCAACAATAAAATTATAAAAACTAAATGTTTTTAAATTAAACTGTTAAAATTATGCTCCCTCATAAAGAGATATTGGAAGGTACCATTTCCTGTTTGTTTGAGGTGGGGGACTATAGATGCAGAACACTCTATAAAATGTTAGTTTTGCTGATTTTTTTTCTATTTTTATATTCTTTGTTATAATGAATGACTCTCTGGGAATGGTAGAGGTGAGGGATACACTGGGAAACAATAATAATAACAAAGAATAAAATTTTTATTTTAAATTAGAGCAAATCTTATGTCCCCCAGACTTCCTAACTAATATAAAAGTCAAAGGGAACAAGGGAGGAATATGTTAACACAAAGCCCATGAATGGTAAATTAGTTTATAGTATAACCCAGAAGAGAAAATAAAGGAGTGAAATTTAAATAATATTTCTTTAAAAGAGATTTGAAAAATTAAATATCACTAAAGCTAAGAGACTGCAGAAGATCATAGATCAGTGCTAATTTGGGATCAGAGTTTAATCTGACCTTGGAAAGGAAAAATTAACAAAGCAAGAGATGATTGAGGAAAAAAAGAAAGAGACACACACATACAAAGAGATGCAGAGAGAGAGACTGAGACTGAAATATAGACAGAAGTTAAAAACAAATTCAAGGAATTTAGCAGGCTGATGGAATTGTGGAAGGAGACTGAGTCTTTTAAAATAATTATTTTATTTATTTAGAATATTTTCCCATGGTTACATGATTCATTATTTTTTCTACCCCTCTACTCTCCCTCCTTCCAGATCTGACAAGCAATTCTACTGGGTTATACATATATCATTGTTCAAAACTGATTTTCACATTATTCATATTTTCTATAGAGTGCTTTTAAGGCCCAAACCCCAATCATATCCCCATTGAACCACATGATCGAGCATATGTTTTCCTTCTGTCATTATACTCCCTCATTTCTTTCTCTGGATGTGGATAGTGTTCTTTCTCATAGGTTCCTCTAGATTGTCCTGAGTCATTGCATTACTAGGAAAAGTAGGAAAGTCCATTACATTCAACTGTGCCATAATGTATCAGTCTCTGTGTACAATGTTGTCCTGGTTCTGCTCCTCTCACTCTGCATCAATTCCTGGAGATCTTTCCAGTTCACATGGAATTTTTCCAGTTCATCATTCCTTTTAGCATAATAGTATCCTATCACCATCAGATGCCACAATTTGTTCAGCCATTCCCCAATCAAAGGGCTTCCCCTCATTTTCCAATGTTTTGCTACCACAAAGAGTGCGACTATGAATATTTTTTTACATCTTTTTCCTTATTAGCCCAGCAGTGGTGTGGCTGGATCAAAGGGCAGGAAATCTTTTAAAGCTCTTTGGGCATAGTTCCAAATTGCCTTCCAGAATGGTTGGATCTATTCACAACTCCACCAGCAATGCATTAATGTCCCAACTTTGCCACATCCCCTCCAGAATTCATTACTTTCCTTGGCTGCCATATTGGTCAGTCTGTTTGGTGTGAGATAGTACCTCAGAGTTGTTTTTATTTGCATTTCTCTAATGAGGAGGGATTTAGAACACTTTTTCTTGTGCTTATTTATAGTTTTGATTTCTTCATGTGAAAACTCCCTATTCATGTCCCTTGACCATTTGTCAATTGGGGAATGGCTTGATTTTTTGTAAATTTGACTTAGTTCCTTAAACCTTTGTCAGAGAATTTTCTTATAAAAATGTTTTCCCAGTTGGTTGCTTTTCTTCTAATTTTTGTTGTATTGGTTTTGTTCATATTTTTAATTTTATATAATCAAAGTCATTCATTTTCCATTTTGTAATGGTCTCTATCGCTTGCTTGGTCTTAAATTCCCTCCTTTCCCACACATCTTACAGGTATACTATTCTATGTTAATGTAATTTATTTATGATTTCATTCCATATATTTAAGTCATTTATTCATTTTTAATTTATCTTGGTATAGGGTGGGAGATGTTGATCTAGACTTGATTTTTTTCCGTTTTCCCAGCAGTTTTTGTCAAATAGTGAATTCTTGTCCCAAAAGCTGAGATCTTTGGGTTTATTGAACACTAACTTTCTGAGGTCATTTACCCCTAATCTATTCTATTGATCCTTCCTTCTGTTTCTTAGCCAGTACCATATTGTTTTTATGACTGCTTTATAGTACAGTTTAAGATCTGATACTGCTATACCACCTTCCTTCACATTTTTTCATTATTTCCCTTGATATTCTTGATCTTTTGTTCTTCCAGATGAACTTTGCTATAATATTTTTCCAATTCTATAAAAAAGGTATTTTGGTAGTTTGATAGGCATGGTACTAAATAAGCAGATTAATTTGGGTAGGATTGTCATTATTATTATATTATCTCATCCTACCCAAGAGCAATTAATGTTTTTCCAATTATTTAGATCCAGTTTTAATTGTGTAAAACATGTTTTGTAATTGTGTTCATATAATTCTTGTGTTTGTCTTGGTGATAGATTCCCAAATATTTTATATTATCTGGAATGATTTTAAATGGAGTTTCTCTTTCTATGTCCTGCTGCTGAGTTATGTTGGAAATAAACAGAAAAATGCTGATGATTTATGTGGGTTTATTTTGTAACCTGCAACTTTGCTAAAGTTGTTGATTATTTCCCCTCATCTTTTAGTTTATTTTCTAGGATTCTTAAGTAGACCATCATATCATCTGCAAAGAGTGATAGCTTGGTCTCCTCATTACCCATTTCAATACCTTCAATTTCTTTTTCTTCTCTAATTGCTACTGCTAACATTTCAAGTACAATGTTAAATAATAGAGATGATAATGGACATCCTTTCTTCACTCCTGATCTGATTGGGAAGGCTTCTAATTTATCTCCATTGCAGATGATGCTTGCTAATGATTTTTAAATATTTACAGAAGACTCAGTTCTGAATAGGGTAAGCAAAATAAAACAGTCACAGAAACTATTATTTTAGGTTCAATAGAAGAAAACACATTTATTCATTAAAACTCCAAGTGAGAATAATGTAAGCTTCCTCAGTAAAAGAAAAGAATGGGACAAATTTTTAAAAACCCAATCAAAGGGGGAGCTAGGTAGTTCAGTGGATAGAGAGCCAGGCCTAGAAACAGAAGGTCCTGGGATCCAATATGACCTCAGATACTTCCTAGCTGTGTGACCCTGGGCAAATCACTTAACCCCTATTGCCTAGCCTTTACTGCTCTTCTTACTTAGAACCAATACATAAGACGGAAGGTAAGGATTAAAAATAAAAAACAACCAAACCTAACGGTTCATTGCATAAAAGAAACATACAAAAAGATATAGAATGACAATGAGATGAAAAAATAATCTATTTTTCTTCAGATTACTCAAAAAAGAGTTATGATGATAATTCCAAATAAAGTAATAATAAAATTATAATATTCACAGTGACAAATATTTTAATATGCTTAGATGCAATTTGTACCAAATGGAATAACATCTACTTCTCAAAATAAAAGTGAATTGAAAAAAATATGGTGCTAGTCACATAATAAAAGTAGGAAATTTCAATATTAAAAAAAAAACTTTACTTTCCATCTTAGAAATAATAGCATTTGTCCCAAAGCAGAAGAATGGTAAAGGCTAGGCAATGGAAGTTAAATGACTTGCCAAGGGTCACACAGCAAGAAAGTGTCTGAGGCCAAATTTGAACCTAGCACCTTCCATTTCTATATCTGACTCAATCCACTGAGCCAACTACCTGCCCCCAATTTCAATATTTCTTGCTCAGAAAAAGATTGTCCTCCCCACAAAGATAAATGAGATGTAATATATGGCTGAATAAATTGTCTGAAAATAGATTTGAATGATTTATAGTATTATCTGAATAGAAATATTAAAGACTATATAGAGAAATTAATTTTGATTTCCCTCCTAACTTTAGAATTCTATGATAATATGAGATTTCCAACAAGGAACACATGCTAATTCAACATGGATGAATTAGGTAGAGTTTTTTTTCCCCCCAATCTGAGTTATTGCTAATTTTGCAAATTACATTAATTATTCAGTTTAGACATGATGTCATTTTACAGTTTCATAGTTGTTTGAATGTGAAGCCTTATTTGATTTTATACTCATCAACAAATTTCATATCATGATGAAGGGATAAACTGAATAAACAAGTAAGAAAATCCTTAGCTCTTACAAATAGGAGGCAGTTGGATACGCCAGGTTTCTGAAGGTTAACTAAAATAAAAAGTAATATGCTTCAACTCAACATGTCCAAAATAGAACTCATTATCATTTCCTCCAGATCCTCCCCTCTTCCAAATTTCTCATTACAGACTAGGTCACTACCATCTTCCCAGTTGCCAAGGTTTAACCTCTAGTCCTCATTCTCACCCCACATATCTGATCTGTTAAAGCCTGTAATTTCTTTCTTCACATCTCTCATATATGTTGTCTTTTTTTTTACCCACAAAGCCACCACCCTAGGTAGGGGCCCTTGTCAACTCTCACCTATACTACTATAATGGCTTTCTAATTGTTCCTCCTGTCTCAAGTTTCTCCCCATTCCAATCCATCCTCCATTCAGCTGCCAAAATGATTTTCCTAAAGCACAATTCTGACCATGTGACTGCCTTGTTTAATGAGCTCCAGTTGCTCAGTATCACCTTCAGGATCAAATATAAAGTCCTCTTTAACTCTTCCTCTAATTAGGCTACATCCAAAAACCAATTATAGCATGATTGCATCAAAAGCCAAATCTCAAAATCATCAGAGGAGAAAAGAGTATTATATCGGTGGTGAGAACTGCAATTTCAAAATCATTTGCAGAGGGAAAAAGATTTTTATATTGAGAAGGAGAAGGACTGTATTCAAATCCTGGACTTGAGTAATAACAATGGAATCACCTGTTACACATGTCACCTTAAATGGTTTTACCTCTTTGGAAGTCAGTTTCCTCATCTGTAGAACGTAGGGATTAGGCTAGATGATCTCTCTGATCTCTTTCTCCATTTAATCTTTGCTCCTATGATCCTAAGACGTCAAAACTATGACACCCAAGTGGGAGAGAGCCATGAACTCCATGAACTCATGGGAGAGTATGCCATGAACAAATGGAATAAGAAACTTGCACAATGAGAGTGAGAGAGAAGAAACCTTCAGAGGACAAAATGTTTAGATCTCTCTCTCAGAGGAGAAATTATAGTAGAGGAAAATTGTAAGAGTCAAAGGGGTTCGTTTCCTTGGTAGTAAACTGAAGGTGAAAAAAGAAGTGAAGAAATTATTAGAATAGCCAGTACCACATATGATCCCTCTAAGAAAAGGCAGAAAGGAGGATTTATAGGGAGAGAAATACTTGACACAGGATGTAGAGACAAGATATATATATATCTATATATATGAAAATATATATATATATATATATATATATATATATATTCAAAACAGTTAACACTAGGGAAGGTGGCTGTCCAAGGGAGTCTGATTCAGATGGAAGAGGTGAACCCATTTCCCTTGAGGTACAGCTAAGGAATACAGATGATGATCTTCTTTTCAGGGAGTGAAAGGGAATAGAGATGAGGGAGGTCCTTCAAATAGAGATTTATTTTGACCAATATCAAATATTATGAATTTGAGCCCTCTCTGCAATGGTGCGATTTGAAATTGATCCACTCCTTTTTATCCTGTTTTACTCTGGTCCATGTATCCCCATACATCAAACATCATGGTCTGCCCAAGTTACCATTGTTATTCCTCTAGATTTCTGGACATTGGTTGGATATTGGCAAAGTGTCCAGTGGTCAGTCCTGACCCTCATTATATGAGAACTCTATCTCTTTTCCAGTCAAACATCTATCAATGTCATTTATGATACTGTTCCCATTCAATTCTTCATTAGTAACCTACAAATTCTCACCATGTACCTATATGTTATCTTTTGGATGATCCATGACTTTAATCCCTCAGAGACTGTGGTATTCCTCAACAAATGGAGGACACTGTCATTCCAATCAAAAAGCCAGGAGGGTTCAGCTCCAGGAATAAGGAGAACACAGCAGCTGCTGGTAATAGCCCTGGCATCTGGCTTTTTTTTTTTACCCTATAGCTATTGTCAGCCAGTAGATCAAAGACAGGAGACCAAAAGCTAGTTTTTCTAAACTTTTACATAATCCTTAGGTATAGAATTCACTTTCCTGAAAAGGGAAGGGGCAAGAAAGCCAGGTGTGACTTTTTTTGGAACAGTGTGGCTCCAAAGAGTTTGGCTATAGCAAAGCCTTTCACTGTACACAAGTGTCTGTTGCCCTGTATCATTTATGTTTCTTCAAAAATTGTGTTTGCCAGACTGTCCTACAAACAGCCTGAGGTAATAGTGAAAAAGAAGATGGAGGAAAATAAGGAAGAAAAAGAAGAGTTAAAATACTTTATACACTTTTATTCTGTGATCCTCAAAATAACTCTATAAAGTAGGTGTTATTATTTTTTCCATTTTATATATGGGAAATTAAGGGAAATTGAGAGAAGTTAATTGCCCAAGATCACATATGTAACAAGTTCTGAAGCATAATTCAAACTCAAGACTTCTTTACTGCAAGACTAGTATTCCTTCCACTACACCAGTGGTGTCAAATTCACATAGAAATAGATATGTGGAAAACATGTATTAATTTAGAAAACCACAAATTAACATTATCTATGTTTCACTGCATTTTTTAAATTTTGGTAAACATTTTCCAATTATATTTTAAGCTAATTGGGGCAGAACTCAGGGCTTAGCCTGAATTTGACAAGTCTGAATTATATCATAGCTTAGATAAAGAAAATACACATGGTTCTGAGAACTGATAAATACTGTGTGAAAGGTCAGTCAGTGAGAATTGCATGTTTTATTTTACTTTCATATATGCATATATACATATATAATTTTATCTTTGAAATGCAGGTATTATTTTCAAAATAAAACCAGTTATAAAAAATCAAATATATATTTATATGTATATATATGTATATATATGTATGTATACACACACACACACACACACATATCTCCTGAGCCTTTCTCCGCTCATTCATTTTCAACTGTGTGAAACGGTTCAGGGTCCTGGCAGTCTGAAACAGTGAGCTTCTGACTGGAAAAATTACCAGAAATACAGAAAAAATAAAATTAAGAAGAAGATAAGGAAATCAAATAACATGGCACCTAAATGAGTTTAAATCCCCAGGTCTAGATGAATTATATTCCAGAGAAGTCTTTGAAAGACCATGGAAATAGGAGAAGTACTAAAAGATTGGGGTATGGAGAATTTTTTAGTTGGGAAGAGGTAGATTCTTTATATTATAGTTCTTTGGGCTCAATTTGAGTCTCCAGAAGATATTGTAGCACATTTTATTGATGGTTTGTGAGCACCTAGAAAGGGAAATAAGCCAGCAGATTCACTAAGAATAGATCATGTCACACTAACTTTTCTTCCATTGCTGAAAATGACAGCAGACTGGTAGATCAGAGTCTATCAGCATTGATAGATTCAAAATAACATCAAGATTTCATTAAAGCTTCTGACAAGTCATCTCATGGTATCTTTGTGGATCAGGTACAGAAATGTGAGATTGAGGATAGCATACGGTTGTGTGGATCAGTAAATAGTTGAACAACCAGCCCTGAAGAGTGTTGATTAAGAGATCAGTGAAAATCTGGAGAGGGATCTTTGGCAGCAAACCACAAATTTGTTCTCAATTCATTTTGTTTAACATTTCCATCAGGAATTTGAAAAAAAGGCATAGATGGAATGCTAATCAAATTTGCAAATAGCACAAAAGTGAGGATTGATAACCCATTGGTTGATAGAAATAGGATTTAAAAGGTCTCATTAGCCAGGAACAATAGACTGTCAAAGCCTAAGAATTTTTATCAGAATAAATATAAAGTCCTATAGTAGGTTCACAATTTAAGCTATGTATAGGATGGGGAAGATTTGGCAAGGAAGGAAGAAAAGAAACATTTGTAGAGTGTCAACTACATGTCAGGCCCTGTGCTAAGCACTTTAAAAATATCTTAGTTCATAATAATAGCAATCCTGGGAAGTAGGTGCTCTTATTAACCTAATTTTGCAGTTGAAGAAACTGAGGCAAATAGGTTGTGATTTGCCCAAGGTTACACAATCTCAGACAGGATCTCAACTCAGATCTTAATGACTCCAGGCCAAAAAGCTGAAAAAGAGCAACATCTCAAAAAAGACAGGAATTTTACTTGCATGAGTTCCCAAGTAGTATTCAGTGGCCGCCAAAAAACTAATGAATCTTTAATAGCCTTAATACAAATACAGAGGTGATATACTCACTGAACCTTGCTTTGTAGGACTATAAGAACCTCCTGGGTAAAGAAACTATTGCTACCCATGCAAATTGACACCTCTTCCACAATTTATAATCTTTTAAAGTTGCATGGAGCCCAAGAGGCTAAGGTCCAGAAAAAAGGAGCAGATGATAATTTCCCTGTACTCCCATATTTGTATCTAGTTCTAGAAACTATATATTTAGAATGCCATTACATCAAACTGCACACCCTTTGACCCAACAAAAGTCAGTATCTCAAAGGAATCAAAGATGGGGAAAAAGAGCTACTTACACAAAAATATGTATAGCAGCTCTTTCAATGGTAACAGAATTGGGAACTGAAGGGATGTCTGCAAATTGGGGAAAGACTGAATAAGTTGCAGTATATGATTGTAATGAAATAGTATTGTGCCAGGAGATATGATGAATAGGACAATCACACAACACACACACACACACACACACACACACACACACACACACAAAACTTATATAAAGTGAAGAAAAGGGAAGTGGGCAGAATATAAAGTGAAGAAAAGGGAAGTGGGCAGAACTGGGAAAATGCTGCATAAAGTAATAGCTATAATATAGATTGATCATTTGTAAATGACTTAACTATAAACAGCATTACAATAAACCAGTACAATTCCAAGAGATACCAGATGAAAAAAAAGACTACCATGATAGAAGGAACTGATGGAGTCTAAATGCAGATTGAAGCAAATACTTTTTTCACTTTATTTTCCTCATGAATTATTTCCTTGAATAAGCAATATGTGTCTTTTTTTACAATATGACAAACATAGACATGTGTATCATATGATAACACATGCATTACACATAGTATTACCTGCTGCCTCAAGGAGGAAGAGAACAACTGGATCTTAAAATATCAGAAAACTATTATTAAAATTTTATACACATAAAATTGGGAAAATATATGAATAATTTCAGAAGAAGACCATTGACAAACTGGAAGTTGTATAAAGAAGGATTACTGGAAGCATGAAACTATAACAGTACATAATTATTGAAGGAAACAATAAATTTATTTTTAAAGATAAAGAAGGATTGTTTTAGTTGCTTCCATAAATATTTGAAATGCTGCCATGAGAAAGAGACTAGATTTATTTCATGTTAATCTAGAAGTCAGAACTAAGATCAATGAGTGAAAATTACAGGGAGACAAACCTTTAAGGAATTTTTTCTTGACAATTAGTTTGGAATGCAAAATGGACTAACTTGTGACATAATGAGTACCATGTCATTGAAAGTGACCCATCCCTCCTTTCCTCACACAGAATTTGGTTTGTACCTCCTTTATTTATTCATTGTTTCATTTTAGATTAGAGTTATTTGCTAATGTATGGAATCCCTCTACTAGGTTGGGAACTTAGTGATAGCAAGGATCAAAACTCACCTTTGTTAAAATCTTTTACAGATTTGAATCAACTACTCTATACTCAATGTATATTGTGAAGATTGGATTTGGCTATCTCCTGATTGTAACAATGAAGATACTTAGCTCTTCCTTTATTGGGAAGATTGAATTGTAATCCATAATCTATTTTTAGATTTTAATCCCCCAAAAGGTGGTAACTCAGTATTTTAAGTAGATCTGACCATTTTAACTACAAAAAGATGTTAAGTAACTACAAAATGTGAACTAACCAAAAAAAAAGTGTTAAGTAACTCAAAAGGTATAATCTAACCAAAGAAGGTATAAACTTAAAGAGTCCTGGAGAAAAGTGTCTGCTATGATTGGTACACATGAAATTTAGGGGAGGTGACACAAGAGGAAAAAGATCTTTAAAAAGAGGACAAAAGGCCAGAAGAATATATTCAATTAGAGATTTGAGTTGGATGATCTCTGACTCAGAGTTGGACTGGAGGAACTAGACCCCTGAAGGAACTCAAGCAGGAGATCTCAGACTTCTTTTCTTTTTAGACTATCACCATTGGTGAGTGAAAGGCTGACTTAGTGACCCTGCCTCCTGGGTTTTGAGACTCTCTTCCTCTGGCTAGGGCTTAGAATTTCTAACTGGTATCAGAGGAAGCCAGAGCACTTTCTCTCTCTCTCTCTCTCTCTCTCTCTCTCTCTCTCTCTCTCTCTCTCTCTCTCTCTCTCTCTCTCTCTCTCTCTCTCTCTCTCTCTCTCTCTCTCTCTCTCTCTCTCTCTCTCTCTCTCTCTCTCTCTCTCTCTCTCTCTCTCTCTCTCTCTCTCTCTCTCTCTCTCTCTCTCTCTCTTCCCCCTTCTCTCTCATTCCTTAATATCTTCCCTCTATTGTAAATATAAATTCCATTTACTTTAGTAATTCATTTTGGGATTTAAATCCCTGGCAACTACCTATATACTCAGAATCCAATCACAATTAAATTTAACAATACAGTATATATTTCTTGAGGGCAGGGACTGCCTTTTCTTTTTATTTGAGTCTTCTGTGCTTGGCATAGTACCTGGTATATTATAAACCATTATTTAATGATGATTGATTGGTAATGAACTCCTAATAAATATCTGCTACATGACCACTTATCAGGAATAAGCTAGAAGATATTAGTGTTTCACATGGGTTAGACTATCTGGTCTCCAAAGCCTTTCAACTATAAGATTTCATGATTGCTTTCATTCTTTATTTGTTAGGTTGGTTTTTATCCTAAAGAAAAGTATAACGAACCATCAGTGTAAGGCATTTCTGATATGGAAACTTGATCTTGTGATAAATGTTGGCAACTTCTCTGTAACTTATAGTCTAAGACAGCTACCCAGAACATCAAGAGGTGGTGATTAGCCCTTGGTCAACACAGCTACCACGGGTCAGATGAAGGACTTGAACCTAGGTTACCTTGACTCCAAAGCCAATCCTCTATCCTAACCATTGCCACTCATGAGTCCATGACAATATTGATATTTTTTCCTTCAAAATTTAATTCTTACTTCTAATGCAGTAACAAGGAGGAAAGAAGTTAAAGACTCTCCAAGGAGGCAGAAGAAATTGAATCATTCTGTACATTAAAAAAAAAAAACCAACAAACAACCACTGTTATACTCCATGCCCCTCCCCAAAAAGAAATAAAAAATTGCTTTTAAGATTTATTAGAGACAAATATTAAGTAGGTCTTGGAAAGGTCTCTGAAAGCTTTCTGGATTCATTATGTTATGTCTACTGTAGATTAGGATCTCAAAGCTTGTTCTTTTTACCAAGCAGTTTACATATTAACCAGCCTATGGTAAAATAAGCTTAAACCTATTACAAAATTATCTAACATTTCCAAGTATGGAAGATGAGAGGATTGAGTGTTCTTTGTAATTATTATTTATTCCATCATTTCCCCCTCTTCATTAAAGATTTTGTTTGGAAAGTTAATTTAATAGGGAAATGCTAGGAAAACTGCTTCTTTTTCCCAAATGAATATCCTTAAGTCACATATGTTACAATACATTTGCATTCCTAAACAAATAGAGCTTGCACAAACAAATTAAAAATGATTATTTATGCCCTGAGAAGCGGTGTTCCCCCTGAAGTGCTGTCAAAAGGTCAACCATTGCCTCAAACACTGCTGTGCATAGCCTGACCTGGAAGTACCATTGATAATGACCCCACGACTGGAAGACTTAAAGATTTAATCATTTGACATACAAGCAGCCCCAGGGCATTTATAGTTGGCATTTTCTTTTGTGAGATGTACACAAACAATATGCCTTTTAAACAATTCAAAGACTGGGTGCCGAAAATAGAGCTGGCACACACAGCTCCCACTTGGCAACAGACTTCTCACTCTTCCAATTCTCTCACTTTGAGGCACACGCTGGAGAGAACCAGCAGATGCGATTGGAACTGGAAGCAAAGCTGCACATCCCCCCCCTTGGCATTTTCCCCCACATCTCTGGGCAAATTTGTCACCCATGTCACTAAGAACTTAATTATAGTCCTTTATAACTCTAACCCTTTGGGGGAGGGGGTGGTGAAGACGCACTTTTAAATTATTGTTCAGAGGGGCAAGAAATCTCCTTACCTGGAAAATAGAAATTTTAATTGACAACACTTACTTAAAATGTCTCAGTTGCTGTTAGTTAAAGTTTTGCCAAAGCATCTTCATGAAATAAGGCATATATTAGTGATGGTGTTATTTCTATAATCATGAATAATCTTGGAGGACATTGTACAGAAATTGGTACTAGTCAAGTGTTTTAAGAAACTGGGGAAAATGACGACTGCAAAGGCAGTAGTTAAGCTCCTAAAATCACAGGACCTTCAAAAGATTGAGTTGGACAGAATCCTAAAGTTTGTTACCTATTCTATACTTCTCATTTTGCAGCTGAAGAAATTGAAGCCCAGAGAAGAGAGCCATGGCAGTGTAATGGAAAGAACACTAGATTTGAAGTCAGAGGAACTGGATTCAAATTCTGCCTTACTACTTGCAATTTGTGTGACCTTGGACAATTCACCTTACTATGTCAAAGTTACTGGGTCAAAAGAGGTTTGAATGGATTTCTTCTAAAGTTTCTATACCTCATTCTTTCTAGAGTATTCTGTGAACTTATTTTCCCAGGTTCACCGAGCAGAAAATCCAAGACATGGAAGAAGTCAGGCTTCCCAAATGGAATTTAATGGTCATTAAAAATGTATCAGGATTAGAGATCCCAATACCAAATCTAGAAACCAGTAGTAGCAGAATTGAAGACTAAGTGTGAGGGGAAAGAGATCAGAAAATAAGAAGGTTGCTCAAAGAACTTTGTTTTTTGCACCTGATACACTTGTCATGCAATATTGTATATTATAGATTATCTATATGCCTTGGTACCCTTATTCCCCCTTGTTCCCATGAGGGTAGGAACAAATTATTTCAATTTATATCTTCATCCAATGTTTTTCACAATGCTCTAGGCTCTTTCTTAATAAATATTAGGGGAATGAATAAACATAAAAGATAATACTACCTATCAGTTCTCCATTTAAATTTTAAACCCTACATCTTTCAGCTGTGAGGAAAATGATCTAAGCAGAATTATATAATGATTGTCCTGAGATTTTTTTCGTGTATAATAGATGAAACTGTTTTTCTCGGTCAACAAATAAGCATTTATCAGTTGCTTACTATCTTTCAGGCATTATGCCATGCTCTCATGGTACATATTCACTGATAAGTAAAAACAAATTTCACTGAAAAGTAATAACACTGGTAAGTAAAAACAAAATAAATAGAGAAAGATGGTAGGTATAATTGATGTGACTAGAGGAATCAAGAAAGAGTTTATGATGAAGATTCATGTATAAACAGGCCAAATTGGCTAGAGATTGTGAAGGACTTTAAATGTCAAATAACAGGACTGATATTGTATCCTAAAGACAATAGAGATCCATTGGATCTCCTTGAGAAGGAAGAAACATTATCAGACCTGGGTTTTATGAATGTGTTGGAATAGATCTGAAGCAAGGAAACTAATTAGGAAAACCAATTAGGAGTCTATTGTGCTATTCCAAGCAAAAGGTAATACATTTCTGAGTAGCTTTGTGAGGGAAGAAAATGAGATACATATGAAAAACATTGAGGACTTAGAGTGAATAAGACTTGGCCACTGATGAGATATGACAAATGAGAGAGAGGGAAAAATCAAAGATGATTGAGTTTGCAAATCTGAGTTCTAGGAAAAATAGTGGTACTCACATAGAAACTGAGAAGTTAAAAGTAATAGGCTTAGAGAAAAAAAGGTAAGTTCTGTTCTGGATATATTAAACTTTAGATACCTATAGTGAATTTATATAGGGTATTTAGTAAGTGGTATCTAATATACAATTGAAGATGCAAGACTGGAGCTCAAGAGAGAGATGGATAAATATCTTCGAGTGTAATAATTGCATTCGTTTCTTATGGGCCTCTGTTTCCTCATCTGTAACATAAGGAGCTTGGAATCCATGTCCTCTAAGGTCCCTTCTAACTCGAATCCTAAAAAGCTAAGAGTTTATGAATCCATCGAAGCTGATGAGATTGCCAAAAGTGAGACTGAAGAGAGAAAAGAGGTTTGAACTCTGGGTTTCTGAAAAATCACATTTTGTTTTATAGCTCTTGTCATGTCAGCAGGAGATATTTGCCTAACTTCCCATGGTTCTGTTTTTTCTCTGCATTTTAAGAGAAAGAAGGACTTCTCTTCTACACAATATTTAGCACAAATCATAGAGTTAACTACAGAAATGGAATGAAAGTCATTGCTGCTACAAAATTATTGGGCAGCTGAGCTGTCTTAGATAGGTTTTCCAGCAACTCCACAATAACATATCTGAAGTTACAGTTGCAGAGACAATGCTCATGGAACCTCTTTATAATAAAGAGATGCTTATACCATACATAAGGATGTTTGTGATGGTACAAACAATACAGATATGCTAAGCACTAACTGGAATCATGGTTTGGGTTGTATTTGAACTATATGATCTGTCATAAGGATTTGATTTCTTTCAATTGTTACTTTTTCAGTTTTTTGGACGGCCTGAAGTATTTCTTCTTAGCGTAAAGAGATTTTTAAAAAACCCACAAAACACCCAAAGAGAAGAACTGTAAGATGTGATGTCTCTTTTCTGTTTTTCACCGTCCTGGGAACCAAGAAAACCAAATCCCACACTTACACTGTGTTATGTTTTAATAAACTGTACATTAGTTTCATTCAACTGCTTGAGCCCCTGGCTATCCACTCTACTGTATATTAGTTTTAAATACATGTTGTTTGCAATAACACTGTAGCAGCAGCTCTGCCTCAAGTTAAGAAATGGTTAGGATTGCTTTACATTTGCAGTCCCATTGAAAACATTTATTCAATCAAAGGGAAAAATAAATGTGGTCCCTCAGCTCTGTCAAGTATAAACTGTTATTGATCCCCTAAATGAAATTTGTTCATGCTGATCGATCAAACACATTATCTTTTTTTTCCAGTCTATTACCAGCAATTGGAAACTCTCAAGCGTCAATAGCAGTTTGACCACATGCAGCTCTAAGTTGAGCCCATCAGCTTTTGAAACCTGAATCATTTGTCCATATCTTCCCCCCCCCAAAAAAAAATGTGAGTGAAATGAGATGATTTCTCCATTGCATTGAAAGTTAAAGGAAATTCTAAGTTGAATAGGCTATTGACAGGTAGTACCATCATCAAGAGCTTCAGTTACATAGCAGTAGAAAGATTCTGGGATTTGTTACAAGTCATTTCCTTGCTGTTTTTTTTTTTTAATATCAAAGAGCTATTTTGTCTTTCCTTATCCATTTTAAACCATGCTTAACATAGAATAGCTCATTGGTGAACTTTCCCTGAAGATCCTTTGGTCTATTCAGTGGCTTAAGAGAGAGCAAAATGTCCTGGCTTGGATCATAACCCTACTATTTTGTGTCCACATTAAGGATGAATCACAAAGTTTTTATTTCTATGAAGTTTTAAGATATTGGAAAAGTAGTCTGGAGTGGGTGGTGATGACGTGGAATATAACAGTTAAAAGGATTACCCAAGAAGGTTATTGTTTTAGTCAAAAGAAGTATTATATGGAGAAAGGCTTTGGAAATTTTAAAACCACATATAGGTGTGAGCTATTATTTAAAGAATTGATTGCATTTTGCTGAAGTCTCAAGTTATGTATAAAGATAAGAGTGATATTCCTATCTTTCAAAGAAAATAGTGTGATTTCATCCCTAGTCATTGTTTTTCATGAGAGGATTTTAACTGTTTCCAGAGTCTATGTCTCATTCACTATCAATAAAGAATGTTATTTTTCTAAGAGCAGAAATCTGTTGACAGAATTGAAAAGTATTAAAATTCAAACAGAAAATGAAAAACTTTATTGATTTGGTACAACCAAAATGGAGTCTTCTTTCTAAAAATAAAAAGCTATCAACAAATTTTCACCTCTATATCTGGTTTAACCAGTTAGTAGAAAAAAACAAACCACTATTCTGTTCTTGGTTCAGTCACTTACAAGTTACATGACATTGAGTAAATCATTTCCCTAGTCAGGATTCACTTAACTTATGAAAGGAACAAACCTTAAGGTCATTTTCCTGAACTTTCAGGGAAAGATTTTGGAGTCTGAGTTCTTGAGGCCTTATCAAATCAATTGCTCTGAACTTACTTCAGTAAAATAAATTTTCAACAGTTTAGTAGTGTTTGGATCTTCAAAATCTTCAAAAAAGTATAATTTGTGTGTGTGTGTGTGTGTGTGTGTGTGTGTGTGTGTGTGATTTAAGTAAGGCTCCTTTTCTTAATAGCTGCCATTAGAGACCTTCTTTCTGCTGCTGTCAATACTTCATGTGTTTGTCTTCTATCTTACTGATAGGTAATAATTTTCCAAGCAAGCTTAGGGAGCAGTGACTCTTTATTAAAACCAATAAAGGAAGAATCACAGGTTTTTAAAAATCACTCAGAAAATTGTTACTGACAACTCTTTCTTGAATTCTTAAACAGAATAAAAATCAAGAGAAGTTAATATGCCCTGTTGCTAGAAATTGCTTATGATTTGTACTTATTTCCCAGACAGAAAGAAGGCTTTTAGCATGTGACTTTCTACTATATTGGTAATTTAAAGGTTGTGGGGTTTTAGTTTTGGTTATTGCTTTTTTTGTGCTCTATTGAAAAACAGAGAAAGTAGTAACTGCAAATGAGCATAGAAGAAGAAGATTTAACTGACTAATTCTTGTGTGGAGAAATAGATGTACACTTGTAAATAAGAAATTCAGAGTAGTGCTCTGCTAATGATCCAAGTTCAAGAAAAAGCCTACTAGAAGAAAAAGAAAATCCTATATGTAACCAAGAAAAATTTTCATATCTTGCTTCTTTACTGAAGTAATTGATTATTTCAATTAGTTTTCCTGTTGATCTTCTATGATTTTCTAAGAAAATAATCATATTATTGGCAAATAATGATAGTTTTGTTTCTTCTTTATTTTTGTTTTGCTTCTTTTCTTATTGTTATTGTTAAAATTTCTATAATCATGCCAAGTAACAGTGGATAAAGGGGGCATCCTTTGCTTTATTCCTGTATTTATTGGGAAAGCTTCTATTGCTTTCCCATTATAGGTATCTTTTTGGTCATAGGTGAATTCTTTTATTATCACACTGTCAAAGTTCATTTATGCCTATGTTTGGTATTTGTATTTATTGTTGTTTTAATATAAATGAGTTTATACCATGTCAAATCTTTTATCACAGTCTATTGTATTATGTGGTTTAGGATTGGGAATTTTTTTTTTATTTCCCCATATCACTGATCTACTGGCTTTTCAGGTTACTTGGGAACCTAGATATTAGATATCTAATGAGGACCTAATGTGCTGAAGTTGAGGATGTGTGTGTGTTTAGTTATTTCCAGAGTATGACCCTGAGTCAGTAGATATTTATCTCATTCTCTTACTTATACCTATTCTATCTTACATGGTGGTCATTGGGAATGATGAACCTGAGGTCCTGAACAGTCCTTAATCATCAAAGAAAACAAATCCTAGATGCTATTCTAGACAAAGAGGCAAAAAATAGAATAATACAGTTCAGAAATATTGCAAACCATTATGGGAAAAATTGTTTTGGTTCTTGTCAAATTTAATCAAAACTAACTTTTCCTAAAACTTAATACTCAAACTAGGCTTTGGTGTGCTTGATTTTGAAAATAGCTCTCAAGAAGGTCCCTGTAGACTTCCGGTCAAGACGGTGGCTTAAGAGAAAGCTAAAGTTCAGATCTCCAGAAACCCTTCCCTATCAAACTCAAACTATATGCTCCTAAAGCACCGAAATTCAAAACAAACAACAGCATAGACCCCGGGAATCCTCCTCCTGGACCTGGACCTGGATCAAAAGGTACGGCCCCCCCAAAAGCCAGAACACAAGATCACTCGGACCTAAGGGGTAGGCAGAAGGAAGGTCCCAGGACCCATCCCCCCAAACCAGAGCTCTGAGTCCGAGGCAGCAGAGGGAACCTCAGAGCCTCAGGGCCGGCTATCCAAGGCCACTCCCTGAAAACAACCTGACCCAGTTGGGGGGGCACCCAGACAGCAGGGAAACAGAGAGAGACAGGAGGAGCCTGTAGCCCCCTGACCAGATCCTTCCATATGAGCCTCACCAAAGGTCCCTGCCTCAGGGCATACTCAGTTTGAGGTTAATCCTATCACCAGCCCTCAGAGCTCCAGAAAGCCACGGCTCCTCCCCCCTCAGAGAGTAGGGTCCTCTGAAACAACAGTAACCCTCAGGGCTGGCAAAAGGGCCTCGGGAGCCAGCTATTCTGAAGTCCACATCCTGAAAACAACATGACCCAGTCACGGGGGGCACCCAGACAGCAGGGAAACAGAAAGAGATGGGGGAGCCTGCAGCCCCCTGGCTGGATCCTTCCATCCGAGTCTCAAGGTCCCTGCCTCAAAGCATACTCAGTTCAACCCAGAGAAAGTTAATCTTATCAGGAGCCCTCGGAGATCTGGGAAGCTGCGGCCCTGCCCCCCTCAGAGTTCTGGCTCTCCTGACCAGGTAAGGCACAGAAACAAACACCCCAGGAAAGGGCCGAGCCAGGCTCAGAGCATGGAAGTAAGGCAACAGAGAAGCATCAGGAGGGAACTGAGGAGGGCAGTAACAGGGAAACACCAAGAATTCCTGGCTTCCTCTGGAAGACAGAACAACAACTGCATAGAACGGACAATCTGCCTAGGGCTAAAACCTCTGAACACCAGACAGAGATAAGAAAAGCTAGTCCTCCCCACTGAGATAGAGATGGCAAACTCCACAGAAGCACAAAAGCCCCAAAATTCCAAGAAAAACAAGAAGAAGGGGGTGACTTTGGACACATTTTATGGAGCAAAAATACAAAATACAGAGGAGATAGAAGAGGAAACACAAGCAAATGCTCTGAAATCTTCCAAAGTAAATGGAAACTCTCCACAAACCCATGAAGAATTTGAATAAGAAAGGATCAAGAAGATGGAAGCCTTCTGGGATGAAAAGTGGGAAATAATGCAAAAGAAATTCACGCATCTACAAAACCAGTTTAACCAAACTGAAAAGGAAAACCAGGCTTTAAAGGTCAGAATTAGGCAACTCGAAGACAACGAGCAGGTAAAAGAGCAAGAATCAATAAAGCAAAGCCAAAAGATCAAGAAATTAGAAGATAACATGAAATATCTCACTGACAAGGTGACAGACTTGGAAAATAGAGGAAGAAGAGATAATTTAAGAATAATTGGACTTCCAGAAAAACCAGAAATAAACAGCAAACTCGACATCGTAACACAAGATATAATCAAAGAAAATTGCCCAGAGATTCTAGAACAAGGGGGCAATACAGCCACTGACAGAGCTCACAGAACACCCTCTACACTAAATCCCCAAAAGATAACTCCCAGGAATGTAATTGCCAAATTCCAAAGCTTTCAAACAAAAGAAAAAATCCTACAGGAAGCCAGAAAAAGACAATTTAGATATAAAGGAATACCAATCAAGGTCACAAAAGACCTTGCAAGTTCCACTATGAATGATCGTAAGGCATGGAACATGATTTTCAGAAAGGCAAGAGAGCTGGGTCTTCAACCAAGAATCAGCTATCCAGCAAAACTGACTATATACTTCCAAGGGAAAGTATGGGCATTCAACAAAATAGAAGATTTCCAAGTTTTTGCAAAGAAAAGACCAGAGCTCTGTGGAAAGTTCAATATCGAAAAGCAAAGAGCATGGAATACCTGAAAAGGTAAATATGAAGGAAAGGGAAAAGGAGAAAAAGGTTATCTTTTTCTTTTACCCAAACTCTCTTCAATAAGGACTACATTTATATCAATCTATGTATACTAACATGTGGGGAAAATGTACTGTGTAAATAGGGGGAAAAGAAAGACCAAATAGAATAATCTTCACAAAGATTCACATGGGAAGGGGAGGGGAAGAAAACTCCTATAAGAAGGAGAGGAAGAGAGTTTTTACTTAAACCTTACTCTCAGGGAAATCAACTCTGAGAGGGAAGAACATCCAGATTCATTGGGATCGTGAATTCTATCTTACCCAACAAGGGAAGGGAGAAGCGAAAACCAAGGGGGGAGAGGGAAGGGAACGCAAAAAAGGGAGGGAAGAAGAGGGGGAGGGAACAAAAAGGGAGGGACTAGAAAGGGACAAGGGGGGCTGATTTAAAGTAAATCACTGGACTAAAAGGTAGAGCTGAAGAAGAAAGGTTAGAATTAGGGAAGGATATCAAAATGCCAGGGAGTCCACCAGTGACAGTCATAACTTTGAACGTGAATGGGATGAACTCACCCATAAAACATAGATGAATAGCAGAATGGATTAGAATCCAAAACCCTACCATATGTTGTCTTCAAGAAACACACGTGAGGTGGGTAGACACCCACAAGGTCAGAATTAAAGGATGGAGTAAGACCTTCTGGGCCTCAACTAACAGAAAGAAGGCAGGAGTTGCAATCATGATATCTGATAAAGCCAAAGCAAAAATAGACCTGATCAAAAGGGATAGGGAAGGTAATTATATTTTGTTAAAAGGGACTTTAGATAATGAGGAAATATCACTAATCAACATGTATGCACCAAATAATATAGCACCCAAATTTCTAATGGAGAAACTAGGAGAATTGAAGGAAGAAATAGACAATAAAACCATACTAGTGGGAGACTTAAACCAACCATTATCAAATTTAGGTAAATCAAATCAAAAAATAAATAAGAAAGAGGTAAAAGAAGTGAATGAAATCTTAGAAAAATTAGAATTAATAGACATATGGAGAAAAATAGATAGGGATAAAAAGGAATACACCTTCTTCTCAGCACCACATGGCACATTCAAAAAGATTGACCATATATTAGGTCACAGAAAAATGGCACACAAATGCAGAAAAGCAGAAATAATAAATGCAGCCTTTTCAGATCACAAGGCAATAAAAATAATGATCAGTAATGGTACATGGAAAACCAAATCAAAAACTAATTAGAAATTAAACAATATGATACTCCAAAATAGTTTAGTTAGAGAACATATCATAGAAACAATTAATAATTTCACCGAGGAAAATTACAATGGCGAGATATCCTTTCAAACCTTTTGGGATGCAG
Source organism: Monodelphis domestica (assembly GCF_027887165.1). Taxonomy (NCBI): domain Eukaryota; kingdom Metazoa; phylum Chordata; class Mammalia; order Didelphimorphia; family Didelphidae; genus Monodelphis; species Monodelphis domestica. The sequence goes on from NC_077230.1 coordinate 162,194,226, forward strand.
CCAAAGCGGTAATCAGAGGTAAATTCATATCCCTGAGTGCATATATTAACAAACAAGGGAGAGCAGAGATCAATCAATTGCAAATGCAAATAAAAAAACTCGAAAGAGATCAAATTAAAAACCCCCAGCAGAAAACCAAACTACAAATCCTAAAAATTAAGGGAGAAATTAATAAAATCGAAAGTGATAGAACTATTGATTTAATAAATAAGACAAGAAGCTGGTACTTTGAAAAAACAAACAAAATAGACAAAGTACTGGTCAATCTAATTAAAAAAAGGAAAGAAGAAAAGCAAATTAACAGCATCAACGACGAAAAGGGGGACATCACCTCCAATGAAGAGGAAATTAAGGCAATCATTAAAAATTACTTTGCCCAATTATATGGCAATAAATATATTGATTTAGGTGATATGGATGAATATATACAAAAATACAAACTGCCTAGACTAACAGAAGAAGAAATAGAATTCTTAAAAAATCCCATATCAGAAAATGAAATCCAACAGGCCATCAAAGAACTTCCTAAGAAAAAATCCCCAGGGCCTGATGGATTCACCAGTGAATTCCATCAAACATTCAAAGAACAGCTAACCCCAATACTATACAAACTATTTGACATAATAAGCAAAGAGCGAGTTCTTCCAAATTCCTTTTATGACACAAACATTGTTCTGATCCCAAAGCCAGGCAGGCCAAAAACAGAGAAAGAAAATTATAGACCAATCTCCCTCATGAATATAGATGCAAAAATCTTAAATAGGATACTGGCAAAAAGACTCCAGCAAGTGATCAGAAAAGTCATTCACCATGATCAAGTAGGATTTATACCAGGGATGCAGGGCTGGTTCAATATTAGGAAAACCATCCACATAATTGACCACATCAACAAGCAAACCAACAAGAACCACATGATTATCTCAATAGATGCAGAAAAAGCCTTTGATAAAATACAACACCCATTCCTATTAAAAACACTAGAAAGCATAGGAATAGAAGAGTTGTTCCTACAAATAATAAACAGTATATATCTAAAACCATCAGCTAATATCATCTGCAATGGGGATAAACTAGATGCATTCCCAATAAGATCAGGAGTGAAACAAGGATGCCCATTATCACCTCTACTTTTTGACATTGTACTAGAAACACTAGCAGTAGCAATTAGAGAAGAAAAAGAAATTGAAGGCATCAAAATAGGCAAGGAGGAGACCAAGTTATCACTCTTTGCAAATGACATGATGGTCTACTTAAAGAATCCTAGAGATTCAACCAAAAAGCTAATTGAAATAATCAACAACTTTAGCAAAGTTGCAGGATACAAAATAAACCCACATAAGTCATCAGCATTTCTACATATCTTCAACACAGCTCAGCAGCAAAAACTAGAAAGAGAAATCCCATTCAAAATCACCTTAGATAAAATAAGATACCTAGGAATCTATCTCCTGAGACAAACACAGGAACTATATGAACACAACTGCAAAACACTCTCCACACAACTAAAACTAGACTTGAGCAATTGGAAAAACATTAACTGCTCATGGATAGGATGAGCCAATATAATAAAAATGACCATCCTACCCAAACTTATTTATCTATTTAGTGCCATACCCATGGAACTACCAAAATATTTCTTTACTGATTTAGAAAAAACCATAACAAAGTTCATTTGGAATAACAAAAGATCAAGGACATCCAGGGAAATAATGAAAAAAAAAACACAAATGATGGGGGCCTTGCAGTCCCAGACCTTAAACTATATTACAAAGCAGCAGTCATCAAAACAATTTGGTACTGGCTAAGAGACAGAAAGGAGGATCAGTGGAATAGACTGGGGGCAAGAGACCTCAGCAAGACAGTATACAATAAACCCAAAGATCGCAGCTTTGGGGACAAAAATCCACTATTCGATAAAAACTGCTGGGAAAATTGGAAGACAGTGTGGGAGAGATTAGGAATTGATCAACACCTCACACCCTACACCAAGATAAGTTCAAAATGGGTGAATGACTAAACATAAAGAAGGAAACCATAAGTAAATTGGGTAAACACAGAATAGTATACATGTCAGACCTTTGGGAAAGGAAAGACTTTAAAACCAAGCAAGACATAGAAAGAATCACAAAATGTAAAATAAATAATTTTGACTACATCAAATTAAAAAGCTTTTGTACAAAAAAAAACCAATGTAACTAAAATCAGAAGGGAAACAACAAATTGGGAAAAAATCTTCATAAAAACCTCTGACAAAGGTTTAATTACTCAAATTTATAAAGAGCTAAATCTATTGTACAAAAATCCAAGCCATTCTCCAATTGATAAATGGGCAAGGGACATGGATAGGCAGTTTTCAGATAAAGAAATCAAAACTATTAATAAGCACATGAATAAGTGTTCTAAATCTCTTATAATCAGAGAGATGCAAATCAAAACAACTCTGAGGTATCACCTCACACCTAGCAGATTGGCTAACATGATAGCAAAGGAAAGTAATGAATGCTGGAGGGGATGTGGCAAAGTAGGGACATTAATGCATTGCTGGTGGTGTTGTGAACTGATCCAACCATTCTGGAGGGCAATTTGGAACTATGCCCAAAGGACGATAAAAGAATGTCTACCCTTTGATCCAGCCATAGCACTGCTGGGTCTGTACCCCAAAGAGATAATGGACAAAAAGACTTGTACAAAAATATTCATAGCTGCGCTCTTTGTGGTGGCCAAAAATTGGAAAACGAGGGGATGCCCTTCAATTGGGGAATGGCTGAACAAATTGTGGTATATGTTGGTGATGGAATACTATTGTGCAAAAAGGAATAATAATATGGAGGAATTCCATGGAGACTGGAATGACCTCCAGGAAGTGATGCAGAGCGAGAGGAGCAGAACCAGGAGAACATTGTACACAGAGACTAATACACTGTGGTATAATCGAACGTAATGTACTTCTCCATTAGTAGCGGTGTAATGTCCCTGAACAATCTGCAGGGATCTAGGAGAAAAAACACTATTCATAAGCAGAGGACAAACTGTGGGAGTGGAAACACTGAGGAAAAGCAACTGCCTGACTACAGAGGTTAAGGGGACATGACAGAGGAGAGACTCTAAAGGAACACTCTAATGCAAATACTAACAACATGACAATGGGTTCGAATCAAGAACACATGTTATACCCAGTGGAATCATGCGTCAGCTATGACGGTTGATGGGGGAGGAAAAGAAAATGATCTTTGTCTTTAATGAATAATGCTTGGAAATGATCAAATAAAATATTATTTAAAAAAAAGAAATTTTCATAGGAAAAAAATAAAAGAATGAACTGATGGAGAGAACCAGTAAAATGAGGTAGTGGATCATGTGGATAATGTGCTATTTAGAAGTTTTAATCATTTTGGATCAGTTTTCTTATCTAAAAAACAGAAATAATAATACCTGGAGCATCTATCTCAAAGGAATGTTGTTAACACCCAAAGGATATAGTTATGAACTTTAAAGCACTAGACACTGGCAGTTATTATTTTTAATCTTTGTTATTGTCATATTTTGCTTATCTAAGTTGCAAAATGTAAAGAAAAGAAAAAAAGACAAATGGGAAAAAGAAGAAAAAAAAAGAAGTTCCCTGTAGTGAATCCAAAAGGGAAAGAATTATACCAGGTTCTGTAGGAAAAACAAGAAAATTTTCAAATGTACACAGAATGGAGATTTTTCTCTGAAGAGATTTCAGATCTTAAGTATGTGTTCAACTCTTTCCTCCAAACTGAAGCAGTCATAGTAAACCAGACAAGTTTTATAAAGTGTGGAAGGGGGCTATTATATTCAATCAATAGGACATAAACAAAAGAAGGAAAGAGGCTAAAGTCATTATATTAAATATAAGGTTAGAATGTAGGTGACATAGTTTAATAGAAAAACCATTGAATTTGAAATTAGATTTGGCTTCTAGTTCCCTTCTCCAGATATCAATTTCCTTGTCTTATCAGATAATGGAGTTGAATTGCACAAACTTACTTTAATTCCCTTTCTAATTGAAACATTCAATGGTTCAAAACATTAAGAAATGTTATGGATGGGCCTAGGGCTATTTGTGTAAACTCCTAACCTAGTACCCAAAGTGGGAGTTTGGGTTTTGTTTTAATTCTTTGAATCTACTTTTTTAAAAAAATGCAGTTGATAAATGCAAAAATTATCCTTGGGGATTTGTGTCTAGAATTTTCCACACTGAATTCAAATCAAGTGTCATACAATCTTCATACTCTGAAATTTATTTTCTTCATATCTCAACTAACTACATTAGACAATACATGAAGCCTGCTGATTTGAGTAGGTTTGTCTCTTACTAATAAGAAACATATTTTTTAAGTACTTTTCTATCTCCTCTTTGAAAATCCCACCCTTCTTTCAAGATTCCACTCAAATGACACCTCTTCTCATGATCTTCATTTATTTTTTATTTTGAAATGATCTTCTGTGCCTTTCTGTCAGAAGTGTTTCTAAAACAGGAAGTAAACGTGTTAAAAATTCTATTTCTTCCATTCATTCTATACAAAATCATAGGGTTGAAAGTGAGATCAAACAATATTTAGCACTCTTCACAGAAATAAAGTCAGACCTAAACAAATGGAAAAACATTAATTGCTCAGGGTTAGGCCAAGCCAGAATAATAAAAATGATAATCCTCTCTAAATTAATTTATCTATTCAGTGCCATACAATCAAACTACTCAAAAACTGTGTCAAAGAACTAGATAAGGAAACAAACAAAAAGAATATCAAGAAAATTAATGCAAAAAAATATGAAGGAAGGAGGCTTAGTCAAACCATTTTAAACTGTACCATAAAGCAGTAATCTTCAAAACAATCTGATACTGGTTAACATATAGAGTTATGGATCAATAGATTAGGGAATTAACACATGGCAGTTGATGTCCATAGCAACTTAATGCCTAATAAAACTCAAAGATCTAAGCTTTTGGGGAAAGAATTCACTGTATGACAAAAATTGCTAGGAAAACTGGAAAACAGTATGTCAGAAAGTAGGCGTAGACTAAAGTCTTACACCATACTCCAGGATAAAGTCAAAATGCAAACTTGATCTGGAAATAAAGGGTCATACCATATACAAATTAGGGGAACATTGGAAAGTTTATTATTCAGATTCATGGATAAGGGAATAAGATATAGAGAACACTACTAAAAATGAAATGAATAATTTTATTACATTAAACACAAAAGATTATTATGTAACCAAAGATTAGAAGGGAAACAAAAAATTGGGGAGGGGAGATTTTATGGTAAATGTTTCTGAAAAAATGCCTCATTTCTTAAATATATAAAGAACTGAGACAAATTTATAAGAATGAAAAGCATTCCCCAACTGAAAAATTGATCAAAGGATATGAATAGGCAGTTCTCAGAAGAAGAGATTAAAACTATCTATAGTTACATGAAAAAAATTTCCAAATCACTATTTATTTGAGAAATGCAAATTAAAACAATTCTGAGATACCACCTCATACCTATGAGATTGGCTACCATGAACAAAAAAGGAAAAAGATAAATTTTGGAGGGGACATGGGGAAAATGGGACACTAATATACTTATGGTGAAACTCTGAATTGATAAAGCTATTCTGGAGAACAAAATGAAACCAAGTTCAAAAGGGCCATGAAAGTATTCATGCCTTTTGATCCAGCAATATCACTACTGAGTCTGTATCCTAAAGAGGTGAGAGATAAAAGGAAAGGACTTATCTGTACCAAAATGATTTTAGCAGCTCTTTTTGTAGTGTCAAAGAACTGGAAACTGAGAGATTAAATCCATTATTTAGGAAATGGATGAGCATATTGTGGTATATGGTTGTAACAGAATAATATTGCACTGTAAGAAATAATAAACAGGATAAGTTTGGAAAAACCTGGAAAGACTTATATGAACTGAAGCAAAGTGAAGTGAGCAGAACCAGGAGAAAAATGTATACAGTAATACAAATATCATACAATGATCAACTTGGAAGGACTAAACCATTATCAGCAAAGTAAGTTTCCAAAATAACCAACAAGGGCCGTATGATGAAAATGCTATCTACAACCAAAGAAGGAAGTTTTGGAATATGAGTGCAAATCAAAGCATGCCCTCTTCCACTTTATTTCCTTCATGTCATTTTTATTGTACATGTGATACATACCTTCTATAACAACATGAACAATATGGAAATATATACTGCATTAAAACATTGGTATAACTTATATCAGACTATTTACTGCCTCAGGGAGGCGTGAAAAAGGGAGGGAGGGAGAGAAGGAGAGAGGGAGAAAATCTGAATCCTAAAATGTCAGAAAGCAATTGTAAAAAATTGTTTCTATGTGTAACTAGAAAAAAATAATTTAAAAAACTGTATTTAGTCCAATCTTTATCTGAATCTCATCTTTAACATCATCAACAAAGATATCATGAAAGACTATTTCAGGTTGGTCAATAAACATTAAATACCTCCTATGTACTAGGCTCCTTTCCTTTATCACTGCTTTGTTATGATGGAGGGACTTTACACAGCTCAATGAAACCATGAGCTATGCCATTCAAGGTTCCTCAAGAGACAGGTCATAGTGGAGAGTTCAGACAAAAGGTGAGCCATTGGAGAAGGAAATGGCAACCAGTCCATTAGCTAAGAATACTCCATAGACAATGGGCCTGGCATGCAATGGTCCATGGGATAATGAAGAATCAGAAACTATGGAACAACTAGGCACTGAGATAAGTGTTAGGGATACAAATATAAAAAAAGAAAAATAGCCCTCAAGAATGTGTTTTCATGCTATATCCCGACTCTACATTGTCATTGTCTTAGTTGTTTTCTGACCCAGACCTGTAAATTTAATTGGTGTTAGAAATTCCTGGTCTGCAAATTCCCTACACCAATGAAGATCAACAACTCATCTATAACTTTTTATTATTCAACCAATTTATCATCCAAGAAGTATTATATGCTATGTACAAATAGTAAATAGGATTAAAATATGACAGATAATACCATCAGAGACTTAGAGAACTAGCGAGGCTCTGAAAGGGTAGGAGACTTGCCCAAGGTCAGATAATTGGTAAGCATCTAAGGCTGGACTTGAATCTAAGTCTTTCTGATCCAAGGTCAGTTCTTTATCCATGAAGCCGTATTGAAACATATTATGTCCTATTGGATATTTATGCATGTGTGCCATATTATAAACTCTACAGGAGCAGAGTGTATGGGGTGCTCAGGGAGGGGTAGTATCTCTGGTATAGAGGGCTTGTCGTGCCCTCCTAGGGCAGCTCTCCAGCCTCTGACCATCACCTGACACCCAGCTCTCACTTGTGGCTCCCAGTAGCTGCTAGCATGCAGCAGCGGCCACACCCTGGGCAACAGCTTTGACTGGCCGGCTAAACCTTGTGAGGGTAGCCAGCGGGTCGTCATCAACCCCTGGTGAACCAGGGCTTTGCTCACCCAGCATGTGAAGACTGTTTCAGCCGAACAGATGGAAGAAACCAATAAGAAGGTTCAATGGCTGAGATGGCGACGCAGCAAAGCACTGTGGAGTGCTCAGGGCGTGTTGGAGCACAAAAGACAACACAGCCATCCAATGCAGCTGAGGAAGTCTCCAGGTGTAACGATTTTTTGTGCCACTGGACCCAGGCTTCCAACGCCGAGAGAGTGGGACTGTCTCTGTGCAACGACTTTTCCACTTAAATCTCCTTCACACACAAGTGTCTTTGTGCACACTCATCTACATCACAGATGAAAGCGCACAAAGACAATCTTCATCCTCGGTTACTGAGAGACTACTACTACTACAGGAGCAGAGTCTGTTTAATCTCCCGAAAAGCATAATGCTTTGTAAATAGCAGGCACTTATTATATGGCTGTGAATGAATGAATGAATGAATGAATTAATTAATTAATTAATATTAAAACGGTGAGTTATGCTTTTCAAATTCAAGTAGTCCTTCTTTATCTTTTCCTATTTTCTCCCTGATTTGATTTTGATATAATGGGTTATCAGACACAAGTTCTTAAGGTACAGAATATTAAGATACACAAACTCAGAGTAACATTACTACTCTTCTTTCCAAGCTTAACACACACATACACACATATCCATTGTCCTCACCATCTCTACCCCCCAGGGAAGTCACAGCTGTGACAAAATCACAACCTTCCTTCTGACTGTAAGAAATTAATTAACACTGAAGCATTTTTTTCAATGAAACATTTTTGGAATTAATCCACATTACATAATGAATGATACAAAACTCTGTAATTGCTACTAATTAGGATTGAAGCGATTGATGTGACATGCAGCTTAATTTTAGAAATGGCTTTAAACACTCAATATTGGGCACAGGCTGCTTTTAACTGGTTCCACTCATCTTAAAAATGGTATTTGCCAACAACATTAGGTAGGTTTTCAAGTCAAAAGGTAGGGGTGAGAGAGGGGAGTGGGAAGAGCACATTTCAAATAAAAATCAAGCCTAATTTTCTTATCTTCTCCTCCTAGGATAATCAATACAATTGGAAGCCTGAATGAGTCCGAGCTCATTCTCTATCTGTATTAGTAGATGTTTAAAAACATAACAAAACAAAAACTTGGCTCCTGAATTTGTTCAATCACCTTGTCTCTATATGCTGAGTATGACCATTAGATTCTGCATTAGGGCAATATGAATGAAAACATGCAAAAACAACACCAAAAAAGATAAATACTCATAAGGTCACGACTGCATACCTGCTCCCAGGTCACTCTACTAAAAGGTAATGTCTGATATACATTATTCAGACAAAATTGTAGTTTGGGCAATAAACTAGTTTAATTTGTACCATAACTGTACAAAGCTTAATTAGTAATAATTTGCCATCTAACAGTAAATAGGGAGCTGTGTGACTGTTCAGCACTGATTTGTGATCTCTTAATGGGTTTGGCAGGGATGGAAAAGAACATGGGTATACTTCATATGAATATTTAAACCAAACTGTCTTTGCATGGATCCAGGAGCTCAGAATTGGAACCCCACTGGTACAGAAGGCTCCTGTCATTTCTGCTAAAGCAATAAGCATTCCCCTTTGAAATTAATAAAAGAGCACTGTAAATAAATACGGGAATAAAATTCCACCATGAATCATGATGTTTTGTTTGCAGGGCTGAGCACTCCACCTCTTCATATTAGCTTTCTTCAGGACTAATAACTCAAATAATTAGGTAAGTATAGGCAAACCAAAATGTGCATTTCCCATAAGAAACATGGAGACAAAATGATTGATAAAAATATCAGAAGCAATTCAATGCTTGAGGGGGACCATTTGGCCCCTAAGTGATTGTATACATTTTTTGAGAATGTGCCAATGATGCCCTCCTCCTCCCTTCTGTGCCCTCTGGTTTTTGCTCAGCCAGCAAACTGAAATTCAGTCCCAGGATCCCACTATGAGCCAACTGGACCAGGGCCCAGGGAGACTGACATCAACATCAGTTGGGGACTGTTGCCTCACCACCTTACTTAGAAGACCGGATTATGTTTTTCAATCAAACAAATATTTGTTGATCACCATGAATGTGCAAGTCACCGTGTTAGACACTGTAAGACATATAAAGAATAGTAAAAACCTTTTTTTTCTTGACTTGTGGAGAATACAATCTGAAATATAAGACCTACACATATAAGTGAAGAAATCACTAATGATAAAAGGCAACATATTACAAAACAGTGGTAGGGACTCTCAAGTTTAGAGAAGTTTTTAAGGTGAGGGGACAGAGAAGGTAAGGACTTAAAATCTGTAGCATTCTTCAAAGCACAGCTCAAAGGCTAGTCCCTACATGAAGCCATTAGTGTTCTCTCCCTAATGAAATGACTTTAACTTGTCATATGCTTTGCTTACTTATCTCTGTATATTGTCTATGCCCCTCTCTCTAGAAGGCTCATTGAGGCAAACACTATCTTGGTTCTGTCTTTACTTGCATTATCAGTGCCAAATGGTGGCATGTAGTGGTATGTAGTAGAGGCTTGAATGTTAATTTAATTAAATTAAATTGACCTTTAGTATCCAGCTAATTGATGTTGGTTGTTTGAATAAATTAATTTATGAATATATAAAAGAAATAGGTAAATTTTCACATCAAGTTACAGGTTTCTTGAACTTCAAAGTTCTCCCTTCCTTATTCAGGTTTTTGCTATATTTATGAATGGAGGAAAAAGTATTCCAGTCCTTGCTATGTAGAGAATCCTATGCTAAGTGGTGTAGATGCCCTTAGAAAAGGGAGATAGTCCTTTCTCTCAAGGAACTCATATTCTAACACAGAGAGACAACACATAGTGGAAATGTTAGCAACAAGTCAAATGCAAAGCCCCCATGATCCTTAGGATGCAGTAGCAAAGCAATTGATAACTTAGTAGCTTCTTCAATGTCATTTACATTGTTTCTTGTCTGACAGCCTTCTATTCATGTTCCTATGCTGGATTTCTCCATGAAAAGGTGCCTCCAGCAGATAATGCAACATCATGTTTTACCTTTTCTGCAAATCTCTAAACCCAAAATTATGGGTTAAGGGTTCCAGGCATCCCTGTGAACTCCTCCAGTGCAAGGTGATAGTCAACCTAACAAAGAATTTCATTCTCTAATGCTAATGGTGGAAAGCAAGTTGAGTTTTCCCTCTTTTCCTAAACAATATATATTTACTTGATTCTACAATATTCCCACTTTATTTAAATTAAATATTTGAAAAGTGGACTTTTTTAGGCAAGGCAGGAGGCAGATGACCATAAAAAATCAATGGGAGTGATTTTCTAGACCTTTGTAGTCTCTAAATGACAGCAAGTCAGTCCACTGCGATCCATGGCTATAGCTACTACCATAAAAAAACAAACAACAACAACAAAAATCCCTCTTCAGTGATTAGCACAGTGCCTGAATATTATCAGTTTTTCTAAAATATTTATCAAATGACTCATTGTTTGCTGACTATAATGTTCATTGATACACATAAGTCAAGAGTCCCCTAGAATACATAGAAAGTGAATTTCGGAGCAGTGGTATGCAAGGTGGCATCCTTTGGCAAGGTTGTGCCTGGAATATAAACCTTCACCATTAGCTATAGTATATTTAAAACCAGGCTTAAGGGGAAAAGAGGGGAGACCCAGAATGCTTCCCTTCCCACCAACTCCTAGAGGACAGAAACATCAATGAAGCTTGTTAAATGTGAAATGAATAATTTGAAAAACCCCATTTCTCTTTTATCACTTACCCATCTCATCCCAACACACACCTTTCTTCCACACTCCCTTGAGTCCCTATTGGGAAGCAGGGAGCCAAAGTATTTGCCCCATGTACAAAAGCAGAGGGCTGTAACCAGTTGGCTAGAGCTTTTCCTCATTAGGTGGTGTAATTGAACCTCTTTCCTCAGGCATAGTACAGCCCTCAACTCTCCTTGACAAACAGAGCCCTCTGTCGGCCTTTTGGCATGTTGAATTAAGATCATTCTTCAGTATTGTTAGCAATACTTAAAAGCAGCTTCTGAACTTCCTACAATGTGCATTTCTATCCAAGTGAGAAAATATATTTTTTTAAATCTCAGTTTTTCTAAGAAAAAGCCTGTAACTGCGACAGATACAATGTCATCTGAATATTCCACATGCAATTTCACATCATTGCTCATGTCTATTTAAGCATTTTTGAAAGCAGTAATTACATAAACAGAGAGCCTCCCACACTGTGACTGGTGGAAAAATACATATTAACTCCAGACATAATGTGGGTGGCTTTATCTTTTTTTCCCCCTTTAAACAAGCTTCATACTGTCAGAAACTATGAAACGCCATCTACAAGAGCAATAACTCACCCTATGTCTCTTGTTTTAGAAACTGCCATGCACTTTCACAGGCTGTTATTTCACTTTATTGTTTCTTCCTGGCAAAGTGAGAGGTGAGACACCAGAGCTCTTAAATCTATCTCTTCTTGCTGTGTCAGGAAAGTCTCAATTCCCTCTCTCCACTCCCACCTACCAAGGTACTTCTGTTTACAAAGATTGGCCTTCGGGGGAAATGTTCTCTATATATCTATTAGGAGAGGCATGTTCACAGGTTCCTTCTAATAATCAAGTTTGTCATTTGCATTGCACAGATTGCATCAATGTAGAACAATAGTAAGAAAAGGCTACTTGGCTTTGGCAGAGAAAATACTGCTCTGGAGTGATGCCTATAAATGAATGGATGGAGCATCCATCTATCGATCGAACAACAAATATTTATGGAGTATATATTATGGATCTATCTCCATGATCCTTTGTGAGGGGAGGCCTCTAGGAGAACTCTAATTTCTTAAGACCTGCATAATCATGAAGTAATTAAAGAACAATAAAGGTAAAAGTAAAATTATTATTTTATTGGGGTAAGTAGGTCCTGAGGAACTTCTACCAAAACATAATTTCATTCTATTAAATGAGAATATAAAAATGATAGCTTAGATTTAGTTTTTCTAAAAGTTTTCCTAATAACAATTCAGGAAGTAGGTAATGAAAATACTATATAATATCCATTTTTCTGATGAGGTAATAGAGAGTCTTGCAGAGAAGCCCAGAGAATTTAAGAAATATGCCCAGTTTTACATATCTTACAAATGTCTGAAGTGAAGCTTGAACCTATGTTTAAACTATGTTTGTGAACTTTAAGTCCAGTTTTTTTTTTCGCCCTACTACTGCATAGGTCAGTTTGAAAGCTAAAAACTTCAAATTTCTGTGCCTGGCAATGACATCTCCAGATCAAAGTGCAAGGACATTTTAGTCACTTAACCCCCCTGCCTCGCCTCCTTCTTTTAAAAGAAATGTATTATTTAGTTTTAAATTCTGAGTTCTAAATTCTCTCCTTCCCTTCCACCCCATGCCCCACACACTGAGAAGTCAAGCAATATCAAATTATACATTTAAAGACATGCAAAGCAAATTTTAATATTAGTTATATTCCCACCCAAAAGCAAGAAAAATAAGAGAAAGAATTATATGTCAACTTGTCCTCAGAGTTCATTAGTTCTCTCTCTCTGCAGGTGATTAATTTGTTTGTTTTTCTCTTCATGAGTCCTTTGAAATTGTCTTGGATTGTACTACTGATCAGAGTAATCATATCTTTAAAGCGCAGTTGATCATTCTTAAAACATTGTTGTTACAGGGCACAATGATTTCCTGGTTCTTCTTATTTCACTTTGCATCAGTCCATATAGGTCTTATCTTGCTATTCTGAAAACATCTCCCTCACCATTTCTTCTAGCACAATAGTACTCCATCACAATCATATGCCACAACTTGTTCAGTCATTCCCCAACTAATGTACATTGCCTTGATTTACAATTCTTTGCCACCAGAAAAAAGGTGCCATAAATATTTTTTTTACATATAAGTCCTTTTCCTTTTTCTTTCATCTCTTTGGAGAAAGACCTAGTAGTAGTATTGATAGGTCAAAAGGTATGCACAGTTTATAGCCCTTTGGACCTCATTCCAAATTGTTCTACAGAATGGTTAGACAAATTTACTAGCTCACCAATAGTTCTTTAGTATATCTATTTTTCTCTCACCTCTCCAGAATTTGTCATTTCTGCATTGTGTGAAGCAGAACATCAGAATTGTCTTAATTGGCTTTTCACTAATCAGTAGAGATTTAGGAACTTTTTTCATATGACTAGAGACAGCTCAGTTGTGAAATAGTTCATATTTTTGTAAATTTGACTCAGGTCCATAGTCAGTATATATTTGAGAAATGAGGCTTTTATTTGTAATATTTAAATTAGTTTCTCTACTAAAAGTATTATATTTTGTGAGGTTTATTAAAGATTATTAGAAATCAAGGATAAAGAAATACAAAATAAGAAAAGCACGTGCCTAGGGCACATTAGCCCATTCACCACCTACTCACTACATCTTGCCTGCCAGGTAGAGAGATGTGTGTGCTTAGAAGTGGAAGCAGAGAGCCTCCTGGGAGGCAGAGAGCCCTTTAAATACTAAATTGTGTTTTCTCATTCAGGTGAGGACTCAGGTGAGAGTATAGGGAATTCTGGGAAGTACAAAGGACTTCTGGGGATTGAAGTATGGGGTTCAAATCCCCATTTTTACATTTCCCACTTTGATCATTATTAGGAAACCAGTTTCATCAAAAGGATCATGAAAACATAATCAACTTAAAGATTATAATAATTTGAGGATAAGAGGAAAAAAGAACAAAACCAATAATTGCTAGATGCATTGATAAAAAACCAGTTATGGGGAAGTCCCCTTTGGCATGAAAGTATACATACAAATAAATGTTCAATCAACCACACCTAAAGTTCATTCTTGATCTTCTCATGCATTTTGTGGTCTGGAGGCATCTTCATGGTGTCTTCTCCAAACAGTTTAGTTTCTGGATTCAGAGAGGTATCATGTTTCTTAACCTAAAATTCTTCTCAAAAGGAATTTAAACTTTGTAATTTAAAATAATATTTTTACATTCCCCCCTTGAAGAGGGTGATTGAAAAACATAGGGATCATTGTTAGGGATACATGGCTGAGGTATATAAATCAATTAGCAAGAGAAATTAAAAAGACATCAGAAAAATCCATAATTTCTGTGTGACATATAGACTATCAAAGTCTTATGTATAAAAAGTCTAAGTAAAGGAAAAATAAATCTATAACAGGTCCTTGAATCAGGGCCTAATTAAAATGATATAAGCAAGTAAGCATTTACCCAGTCAGTAGCCAGGACTACAGAAAGTTTGCCACACTATGAAAGACAGAAAAGGGACTAGATTATAGGAGCCAGGTAGGAGCCAAGTTTGAGATACTCATCTGTAAGTATTTTCAGAGTGTGGATATAAGGAAGGCCTACATTTTAAAGTATGTTAAGTGTCACAAGCTTGAGTCTTCACACTAGGTTCAAGTCCTTTGTATTGGCTTAGAAGTACATCAATCCTTCCTGGATTGGTTTCTTTGTTGACCTGTGTCCTCGTTTGGCACAATTCAGGTTTAGCTTTGTGCTTCTTTGGCCCTGTGAAATGGCTCTTATGTATATCTTGTCCTGGAATCAGACAGAATCATTAATCAAAGTCTCATAATTTTTTTTTAAAACCCTTACCTTCTGTTTTGGAGTCAATACTGTGTATTGGCTCCAAGGCGGAAGAGTGGTAAGGGCTAGGCAATGGGGGTCAAGTGACTTGCCCAGGGTCACACAGCTAGGAAGTGGCTGAGGCCAGATTTGAACCTAGGACCTCCCATCTCTAGGCCTGGTTCTCACTCCACTAAGCTACCCAGCTGCCCCCTCATAATTTTTTAAAAACAACTAGTGGCATCATTTTTATAGTCTCAAGCTTTTGGGGCATGCATTGACATTATAGCAAATGTATTTTACACTTATATTACTGCTAAATCAAAAAAGTTAAAGACATGTGCTTCAAATATAAAAATGAGAGAAAAAATAAAAAAAACTGCAATAATATATTGCACATGCAAGAAAAATATAATAATAAAAGAGTTTTAAAATTCAAAAATATAGCTTGTAATCATTGACACAGTGTCAGCTAAGAAAATATAGAATACAAGGCTTTCTCACCAAAAATGAGATC
Organism: Monodelphis domestica; assembly: GCF_027887165.1. NCBI lineage: Eukaryota > Metazoa > Chordata > Mammalia > Didelphimorphia > Didelphidae > Monodelphis > Monodelphis domestica. Next base: position 162,209,829 of record NC_077230.1, read on the forward strand.
CATTTCCTCTTCATATCTGGCCATGATCCACTGTGAGTACAAGCAAATGAATTTTACAAAGTAACAGTTTTTTTTGTTTTGTTTGGTTTTGTTTTGTTTTATAAAGAACAGTAGTATAAATATGTAGGTATCAATATACCCAAAATTCTCAATAGACCAGTTAATTTACAATAACAAATAAACCCACTATCATATTTCACATAAGTTGCTGTATGGCATTTTTAAAAGCCTATTAACTGATGGATATTTGTCACAATTTTTACAGATGTAGGGAATCTTTCAACCTTGGTAAACATATTTTTAAACAAAGTAAAACTTATTTTGGGTTTAGAACATCATCAAGAAATCTAGATATCATTACAAAAAATGTGGCAGAGGAGTGTATGAAAAACCCAAACCTCTATACTATTGATGTTGGGTAAAGTGAGCTGAAGAGTTATAAATGAGAGATGCTCCTCTTTTTGGAGTACTCCAGGGGTACTATATGCCCTGGGATTAACTTCCCAGCTCCTTTGTATGAGACTGTGATGTCCCATCTGTTCATGTTCACATTGTTATAAGTGTGGGAGGTGGGGATTAAAATTGTATTTCCCTTCAGCTACTAAAATGGACCTTACCTCCAGTTAGGTGCAGGCAAAATTACCAGAGATTGTTAAAAAAAATCTAAAAATCATGTCTAAAGACCCCTTAAAATCAGTTTGAGATATTTAGCTCATTACATTTTCCAAAGGTTGTTATACAATTGTAGCAATGTTCTGATGGAGTCCATCTATTCTCTAGCTGACAATTTACAAATTCAAAACAGAAAAAACTGTTTTTATATGGACTTCTTGAATAATAGAATAATATTTTTTTACTATAGTTGGAGGGGAAAAGCAACAGAATAACAGTAGATAAAACCCAGTAAATTAAAATGATTCAGTGTAACAGAATAGTATTGAAGGAATTAATATATGAACTTAAAACCAACAAAGATCTTAAGCAAACAATCAGAAAAATGCAACAGAATACAGAGATTTTTATAAAACATTGGAGTCTGAATTGCCTTAAAAATATAACCTCCAGTCTCTTTAAAGTTCCTTGGGTTTTTATCCATTTAGATGCCTATTGTCAGAAGGCAGAAGATTGGTAAGGGGTAGGCCATGGGGGTTGTGAACCACCTAGGACCAAACAGCTAGGAAGGGTCTGAGGCCAGATTGGAACCCAGGACCTCCCATCTCTAGGCCTGGCTCTCAATCCACTGAACCCTTGAGCTGCCTTCCCATAGTGAGGGTGGGTTTTAGGAATCTCAAATTGGGCCAAAGAATTGCAGGGAGTTGAATTTTACCCCTGAATCTCAGGTGATATAAATAAAAGGATCAATGCACTCAAAAGATATCCTTTTAAAGCAGCCATGATTGTAACTTTCTGTTTGGAAAAGTTTCTTCCTTCTCCTCTTTCTCTCCACCTGTGGTCCCCTGCCCCCTGCCCCCTAGAACATGGAGGTTAAGGAACGAACACCCCTGTTTTTACCAGTTGGTTTGTGGTCTTGAAGAAATTGGGGCAGCTACAAGTAGCAATCTGGGTCGGGAGCCAGAGTTGCTGGGGTTAGGCTGGGGCTGGGCCAGATGAGCGAGAGCACAAGTCTGGATTGCTGGAGTGCAAAAGCAGGCAGGCAGCAGCCGGGTGCAAACAGGTCCGGGAATGAAGCCTGAGAACGATCTTAGGAGGAGTGGATGGCTGCAGGCAGAAGCGAGGCAAGCAGGCAAGCAGGCTCGAGCTGATTCAAGAGGCTTTGCTAAAAAGCCTTGGAGAAATGTGGCTTAGAAATCATTATCTAGGCTATCATTTAAAAAAAAATAATTGTGAGGTTCTCATCCAATCTAGTGGTTGCCATTACTGTAACATTTAAATTAGTTTCTCTACTAAAACTATTATATTTTTATGAGGTTTGTTAAAGATTATTAGAAATCAAGGATAAAGAAATACAAAATAAGGAAAGCACATGCCTAGGGCACATTAGCCCATTCACAACCTACTCACTACATCTTGCCTGCCAGGTAGAGAGAGGTGTGTGCTTAGAAGTGGAAGCAGAGAGCCTCCTGGGAGGCAGAGAGCCCTTTAAATACTAAATTGTGTTTTCTCATTCAGGTGAGGACTCAAGTGAGATTATAGAGAATTCTGGGAAGTACCAAGGACTTCTGGGGATTGAAGTCTGGGGTTCAACTCTCCATTTTTACATATTAGAGTAACTTGCTATAATTTTTCTTTTATATTACTTCATTTGTCATTAGTACTACATTCGTTCATTACTATCTTTTAGTAAAAATGTAGTTTCCCTGATTACATTTTTAAATTAGATTTCTTTTTGCTTTTGTTTTGTCTGAAATCATGATTACTACCCTTTGCCATTTTTTATTTCAGCTGAAACATATTAGATAACCATTGCTACCCTTTATTTTAACTCTATGTGTATCCTTCTGTTTCATGGGTCTCTTGTAAACAACATATTGTTGGATTCTGTTTCTAATCCATTCTGCTATCTGCTTCTGTTTTGGTGGTAAGCTCATTTAATTGACATTAAGTTATTATTATTATGTATTTCTGTCCATCCCATTATAATCTAGTTTATCTTCTCTTTTTATCCTGTCCCTCCTCAAAAGCCTATTTTGCTTCTAATCACTGCTTCTCTTAATGTACCCTTCCCTTCATTCCCCCTCCCCAATTCTCTTATCCTCTTTCTCTCTTGTTTCCTTAATGGGCAAGTTACATATCTATACAAAGCTGATTGTGTATATATTTTCTTCCATTTTTGAGACAAAACTGATGAGAGTGAGTTTCAAGCCTTGTTTGTCACCTTCATCATTCCCCCTTATATCATAAAGGTTCTGCTTTGTATGCCTCTTTCATGTGAGAGAAATTTCCTCATTCTACTTCTTGCTTCTGCCTTCACCTAACCCATCCCTTTTTTTACCTTTTAATTTTTGGAATAAATTTTTTTCTAACATAATCAAATCAGGTCATACCCTTTGTCTATGCAAATTTCCTTGAAAAGTCTTTAAAATGATTAAATTCTTAGGAGTAACATTATCTTTCATTTAGGGATGTAAACAGTTTAACTTTATCAAGTTTCTTATGAATACTGTTTCATGTTTACCTTGTTCACTTGAGACTTGTATTTCAGTGTCAAATTTTCTATTCAACTTTTCTTTAGGAATGCTTTAAATAAAGGATTTTTTCTTTCTTTTACTTGGGAGTCCTGGGATTTAGCTAAAAATTTTCCATGAGTTTTCATTTTGGGATCTCTTTCAGGAAGTGATTGGTAGATTCTTTCAGTTTCTATTTTCCCACATGAATTTTTGATACTGGGGCAGTTTTCCTTGATAATTTACTGAAAGATGATGTCTAACCTCTTTCTTCAATCATGGCTTTCATGCAGTTCAATAATTTTTAAATTATGTCTATTGGATCTATTTTCCAAGCCAATTGTTTTTTTTTCCAAATGAGATATTTTATACTTGCTTTTATTTTTTAATTCTTTTGACTTTGTTTTATTGTTTCTTGATGTCTCATGAAGCCATTATCTTCCATTTGTCCAATTCTAATTTTTAATTGTGAGATTTTGTATCTCTTCCATTTGGCTTCATTTGTTTTTTTAAAAAAGTTCTTTTCTTCAATGATTTTTGTTCCTCTTTTACCTTTAGATCAATTTAGTTGTTTGATGTATTATTTTCTTCAGTATTTTTTTATCCCTTTTAATTAGGTTAAGTCTCTTTACATAATTTTCTTACATCTCTTTCATTTCTTTTCCAAATTTTTCCTCTACAGTCTTATTTCTTTAATTCTTCTTATGAATCTTCTTATGTTTGGATTCAAATGGTATTTTCCTTTAAGTCTTTTAGTGTAGGTGTTTTTGCAATGCTGTATACTTCTGAGTTTATGTCTAATTCTTTCCTGGAGTAGCTTTTTTATTGTTTGCTCATCTTTCAAGTCCATTTCTTTCCTTTAAACTTCATGTTAAAGTTGAGACATGCTCAGTTTGGAGTCAGGAGGAACTGTTCAAAGCTTCAGGATTTTTAATATCACTATTTTCACAGTTAGTGGTCAAGTTTTTTGTGTTTCCAAGGTGATATAACTCTGAGAGATATATGGCCATATGATTTCCTGAGCTGAACTCTATTATTCATCAGAGAAGGGTCTCTGTTTCCCTGCAGCTTCACAGGCTCCTCTTTGCCTTGGAACTGCGACTACAGCTCCTACTTCTTTGTAACAAACCCCCCAGGGCTCCTCTCTGCCATGGAACTTTGACTCAGAACTGAATATGGGAATTAGAGTTGGCAATTAGCTCCAGCTATACCCAGTTGGTCCCAGCCAATGGTCCCATTTAATTTTTTTCTGATAAGTTGTCCGATCTCTTTATTGCCCGTGGGCTCAGAGCTACTGCTTCCACACCCACTTTTGCTGCTATTACATATGTGGGCTCTGGACAGACTTCTGCCCGAATATCACAAATTTTTTCTACTGGCTTGCTAAGTTTCCTTGGACTGGAAAAATGCTTCACCATGACTTTTTGTTGGTTCTTCCACTCCATATTTTTACTTGAGGTATTATTTTAAAGTTGTTTGGAGGGCAATGTTGAGAGAAGAGTTCAGGTAGTTGGTTGTCCCTAATCTGCATATACATTTAGCTACTTTCTAAATATAGAACCAAATAACTCTCCAGATCATTGAACCAATGTAGAACTACACTAACAATGTAATAGTAAGCCTGTATTTCTATAGCTCCTCCAGAATTAGTATTCCCATCTTTTCTCAGTTTTGCTAATTTGCTAGAAACTTAAGAGTTGCTTTTGATTTTATTCATTTTATCATTAGAGGTACAAAATAATCTTTCAAATGGTTGTTAATAATTTGTAATTCTTTGTAATCTATTTATTCACCTCTTTTGACCATTTATCAATTGGGAAATAACTTGTGGTTTTATATATTTTGTTAGGTCCCTAAACATGAGATCATTTTTAGAATAAAAATATTTTTTCAAAGTTGATCATTTCCTTTCTTATTCTAGTTGTGCTAATTTTGTTTCTCCAAAATCTTTTCAATTGCATGTAATCAAAACTAACCTTTTAATTTTGGGTAGCACTTCTATCTTTTGTTTGATCAAGCATTTTCCGCATAGCTATAGGTATGAAATATACTTGGTCTTCTTCTCTTCTAACTTCTGTACATATGGCCTTTAATATTCAGGCCTTATGTCCATTTTGAACTTATTATGTTATTCTGTATAAGTAATTTTTATAAACCTAATATCTGCCTGACTGTTTTCTAGTTTTCCACTCAATTCAAATATAGAGTTCTTCAAGTGATGTATTTTCTTGAATTGATCAGAGATTGAACTTTTCCAATGATCTATTTTTTCTTTTTTTTTCATTCAGAACCAAATAAATTGATGATAGAATAAATTGAGGTCTGGATTGAGCTCCTTTCCTTTTATTTATACATTTTTCATTATTTCTCTTTCTCTGTTCCTCCATATAAACTGTATCCAGCTCCATAAAGTATTCCCTGAATAGTCTGACTGATATAGTAGTAAGTCCTAGTAACTTCCTGAATTATTGATTGGTATCTGGACCTGAGCATGCACAAAAAATGCAGTTTTTTTCATTGATTTCATTGATTTCATTGATCATTGATTTCATTGATTACACTGATTATCCCTACTACCACTCTGATGTTCTTGGATAAGCCACATCATCTTTTGGAGTCTCTATTCCCTGCAAAATGAAGAGGTTATACTAATTAATTGCTATGATCCCTCATAGCTTTATTCCCCTTAATTCTATTATCTAAAGTGCCAATGTGATGTCCCAACAAATTATTGTGATAAATGTGAGGATTAAGCATTTTCTACTGGGAAAATCTGGGAAGAATTTAGGGAAGAAGCATTATTCTTTCTATTGGGTCTTAAATGAACGGAAGGACTAATCAGACAAAAATTGGGGGAGGGTGGTAAGATAGGGAAGTTCATTCAATGCTAGGAAACTAAGATAAATTGAATAATAAAGACAAATATGGGCAGGCCAGGATTGGGGAATAGAAATTATTCTTGTTTGCTACAATATAACTATGTGAAGGAAAGTAAAATAAGGCTAGAAAAATAGGTTGGAAACATATTATGGAAAACTTTTTGAATACCAGACCCAGGAATTTATATGTTATTTGAAAAGAAACAGGAAACACAGAAGGGTTTTATTTTGTTCTTAATAGAGGAGTGACACCATAACATTAATATTACTCAAACATACAAGATAGAGAAAGTAATTCAATGATAGTGGGAGATTTTATTGTCCCTCTCTCAATTTTGGAAAATTTAACAAGAAGCAAATGGGGAAATAAAGAATTGCACAAATTGCTATATAAACTAGAGATAAGGGGTTAATAGTATTCTCCAAATGATAGGAGAGAGAGTGAGAAAGAGAGACAGAGAGAGACAGAGACAGAGAGAATGTAGTATGATATAGACAGTAGTATCAAAATATATATCTTTTTTTCAGCACTATATTGAACTTTCACAAAAAAAAAAACTAACCATTCATTCATTATAGTACAGATGTATCACAAATAAAAGTAAAAAATAAAACAGAAATAGTACAGATATTAGAAATAATAATGTAAAAAGGTAATTAGTAATTTGCTCAGGGAACACAAACCCAAATACATTGAAACAAATGGAGACTTAAGAATGAATTTCTAAATTATAAATGGATTAAAGAATGAATCAACAGAATAATTAATAATTATAAATAAAATTATAATGATTGAACCTCATATCAACCTTTCTGGAATGTAGATAAAGCAGTCTTCAAGGGGAAAAAACACAGCCCCACAAATAAACATTTAAAATTAGAAAAACAGAGAATTAAGAAACTAAATATGCATTTGTAAAACTTAAAATTTAATTTTAAAAGTAAAAATCTAATATATAAATAAAACTGAAGTACACAGGAAATAATAAATACTAAAAATTAGATGGGAAGCAAAATAGAATTCCTCAAAGAAAAGTAGAGAAAAAATTATATTAATAAAACTAAAAACTGGTTCTCTGAAAATATAACTGAAATTAATAAACCTTTAGCCACTCTGGTTTTTAAAAAGGATAGAAGATCAAATCAATAAAATAACAACAACAAAAATCATGAAGATGGACCTTTGGTCAAGATGGAGGCATAGAAGCAGCAAAAGTTCAGACCTCAGAAACCCTTCCTTACAAATCACAAACTGAGTGCTCCTAGGACACCGAAGTTCAAGCTGAACAACAGGATAGACCTGGGGAATCCTCCTCCTGGACCTGGATCAAAAGGTATGGCCCCCAAAAGCCAGAACCCTAGATCACTCGAATCTAAGGGGTAGGCAGAAGGAAGGTTCCAGGACCCATCCCCCCCAACCCAGAATGCTGAGCCCACGGCAGCAGCAGGAACCTTAGGGCCGGCAAAAGGGCCTCAGGGCTGGCTATTCTGAAGGACTCAGCTTGAAAGCAACCTGAGCCTGTCTCTGGGGCTCCCAACATAGGTGGCAGGGAAACATAGAGAGAAAGGGGAAGCCTGTAGCCCCCTGACTGGGTCCTTCCATCTGAGTCTCAAGGGAGGTCCCAGCTTTAGGGCACCAGCTGAACCCAATCCCATCAGGAGCCCTCAGAGCTACTGAAAGGACAGAAACCTCAGGGCCAGCAAAGGGGTTGTTTACCTTGAAAGTAACCTGGGCCAGTCTCTAGGCATTCAACACAGATTGTGGAGGAGAAGATTTTGTTTTGTTTTTGTTTTTTTGGTTTGGGGATCATTAGGCCCACACCAGCTGAACATAATCCCATCAGAAGCCCTCAGAGCTTCTGAAAGAACAGAAACTGGCAAAGGGCTTACTCCAAAGGGCTTACCTTGAAAGCAACCTAGGCCAGTCTCCGGGCATTCAACACAGATTGTGGAGGAGGAGGTTTTTTGCTTCAGGGCTCATTCATTCCAAACCAGCTGAAAGTAATCCCATCAGGAGCCCTCAGAGCCCAGGGAGGCCACAACTCCTCTCCCCTTAGAGAGCAGGGACTTCTGAAAAAACAGAAACCTAGAGACAGAGTCAAGATGGCAGCCTAGAAGGAAAATAGACCTGGCAGCCTGGCCAGAGCTTTGGAGATCCTCCATATTTGCTCCAGCCATACAGGAAGTTTAAAACTCAGAGTAAACCCAGACCAACCAAGCTGAACTTAATCCCATCAGGCTCCCCACCCATCCTCATTGACTGCTGGACCTTAAGCCAATCAAAAGCCTCCAGAGGACAGGGAAGCTCAAATCCCCAACAACCCTCCCCCAGAGACTACACCAAGAGATCCTCTGTTAAAGCTCCAAGAGGAAAGATGGAAAGAAATCCCAAAAAAACAAACAAAAAAAATGAGAGGAACAAGAGCACAAACAAATGTGGGGTGTAAAAAAGAAGGGGTGAATTTGAGCAAACAACAGAAAAAGAAGAAAGAAACTACAATAGACAGCTACTACTAAGCAAATGGAACAGAGCGGGAGAGATCAGCAAACAATAAACCAGAAATCCCAGTGAATTGGATACAGGCTGTGGAAGAACTCAAAACACAACTAAGAGAGGCTGAAGACAATTGGGAAAAGAACTTAAAAATTAAGATAAGTCATCTAGAAACAGAGGCACTTGAACTAAAACGAGAAAATACTGTCTTGAAAGCCAAAATCAACCAGCTGGAAAATGAGGCAAAGGAGATGAAAGATAAGGCAAAGGAGATGAAAGATGAAGTAAAGAGGCTGAAAGACGATCTTCAAAGAAAATCAGACCAGAAGGAAAAGGATGACCAAAAAGCCAGAGATGAAATCCAATCTTTAAGATCCAGAATAAAACAACTAGAATCAAGTGACCTCACAAGGCAGCAGGACACTATAAAACAAAACAAAAAGAATGAAAAAATTGAGGAAAATGTGAATCATCTCTTTCACAAAACAGACGATTTAGAAAATCGTTCAAGAAGAGACAATTTAAGAATAATTGGACTACCAGAAGACCATGACAAAAGAAAAAGCCTGGACATAATACTAGAGGAAATTATCCAGGAAAACTGTCCCGAGATCTTACAACAAGAGGGGGAAATGGAGATTGAAAGAATCCACAGATCATCCCCTGTATTTAATCCCCAACTAACAACACCAAGAAATGTTATAGCCAAATTCAAAAACAATCAGATGAAAGAAAAGATATTACAAGCTGCCAAGAAGAATTCATTCAGATACCATGGAAACACGGTGAGGTTAACACAGGATCTGGCTGCATCCACACTGAAGAACTGAAAGGCAAGGAATACGATATTCTGGAAAGCAAGGGAACTAGGTCTACAACCAAGAATAAAATACACATCAAAACTGACTATATTCTTACAGGGGAAAGTATGGTCATTCAACACAACAGAAGAGTTCCAAGCATTCATAAATAAAAGACCCGACCTGAACAGAAAATTTGATGTTGAACCACAGAACTCAAGAGAATCATCAAAAGGTAATTTAAAAGAGGGGGAAAAAAACAACAAACAAAACAACAACAAAAAATTTTTAAGAGACTCAATAAGTTTAAATGATATGTATCCCTATAAGAAAAGAGGTCATTGGTAACTCTTAAAAACTGTTGCTATCACCTGAGCAGCTAGAAGAATTACACTCAGAGGGAACAGTGACAAACTGTATAGGATGAAAGGACAAGACATAAATAGGTATATAGATATATGCATGCATAAATACATATACATGTGTATGTATATATATACATGACTAGAGCTAAAAAAAGAGGTTATGACTAAAAGAAATGGGAAAAGAAACAAATGGGGGTAAATTTATATGTCACAAAGAAGCTCATGGCAGGAGGGGGGAGAACATCGATACACTGGAAGGGTGAAGAGATTGGAGATAGGAAATACTCAACTCTTACATACTTTGAAAGTGACCCAAAGGGGGAAGAACAATCCAATCCATTGGGGAAGACAATAGATTTGCGCCCTCTAGGGGACTAGAAGGGTAAAAAACGGACTGGTGGGGAGGGAAGCAGTACAAGGGAGGGAGAGGGTTTGGAGGGGGGAATTTTAAAAAGACTACAGAGCAATATAAGGGAGGGAATAAAAAGGGAGGGGGGTAGAAAGGGAAGTAAAATAAGGGTGGGATGGGGGGGACTGACTATAAACAAACATTGGTATAGAAGGAAATAGTGAAAGAAGAAAAGGCAGGACAGGGAGTAGAAATAAAAATGCTGGGAAATACACACCTAGTAATCATAACTCTGAATGTGAATGGAATGAACTCACCCAGAAAACACAAGCGAATAGCAGAGTGTATTAGAATCCAAAACACTACCATATGCTGTCTGCAAGAAACACACATGAGGAAGGTAGATATGCATAGGGTGAAAGTAAGAGGATGGAGCCAAATCTATTGGGCACAAATGATAAAAAGAAGGCAGGAGTAGCAATCATGATATCGGACAAAGACAAAGTAAAAATAAATCTAGTTAAAAGAGATAGGGAAGGTAATTACATCCTGATAAAAGGCAGTATAGACAACGAGGAAATAGCTGTACTCAATATGTATGCACCAAATGGCAGAGCATCAAATTTTTAAAAGAGAAACTAGAGGATCTCAAGGATGAAATAGATAGAAAAACTATACTAGTGGGAGATCTGAACCTTCCCCTATCCAAACTAGATAAATCAAATAAAAAAATAAATAAGAAAGAGGTGAGAGAAGCAAATGAAATCTTAAAAAAATTAGAGTTAGTAGACATATGAAGAAAGATACATAGGGACAAAAAGGAATACACCTTCTTTTCAGCAGTACATGGTACATTCACAAAAATTGACCATGTACTAGGGCACAAAATCATTGCAAACAAGTGCAAAAGGGCTGAAATAATAAATGCAACCTTCTCAGACCATAATGCAATAAAAATAATAATTAGTAAGGGTACATGGATAGATAAATCAAAAATTAATTGGAAATTAAACAATATGATTCTCCAAAACCAGCTAGTTAAAGAACAAATTGTGGAAACAATTAATAACTTCATTGAAGAAAATGACAATGGTGAGACATCCTTTCAAAATCTATGGGATGCAGACAAAACAGTACTCAGGGGGAAATTTATATCCTTGAGTTCATATATAAACAAATTAAGAAGGGCAGAGGTCAATGAATTGGGCATGCAAATTAAAAAAAAATGGAAAGTGAACAAATTAAAAACCCTCAGATGAAGACTAAATTAGAGATCCTAAAAATCAAAGGAGAAATTAATTAAATTGAAAGTCAAAGAACTATTGATTTAATAAATAAGACTAGAAGCTGGTACTTTGAAAAAAAACAAATAAAATTGACAAAGTACTAGTCAGTCTAATTAAAAAAAGGAAAGAAAAAAACCAAATTGATAGTATCCAAGATGAAAAGGGAGACCTCACCTCTAATGAAGAGGAAATCAAGGCAATCATTAAAAACTACTATGCCCAATTATATGGCAAAAAATATGGCAATCTAAGTGATATAGATGAATACTTACAAAAATATAAATTGCCTAGACTAAAGGAAGAAGAAATAAATTACCTAAACAACCCCATATCAGAAAAAGAAATTGAACAAGCCATCAAAGAACTCCCTAAGAAAAAATCCGCAGGTCCAGATGAATTCACAAATGAATTCTATCAAACATTCAAAGAACAGTTAACCCCAATACTATACAAACTATTTGACCAAATAAGACAAGAAGGGGTTCTACCAAATTATTTTCATGACACAAACATGGTACTGATCCCAAAGCCAGACAGGTTAAAAACAGAGAAAGAAAACTATACGCCAATCTCCCTAATGAATATAGATGCAAAAATCTTAAATAGGATAATAGCAAAAAGAATACAGCAAGTCATCACAAGGATTATCCACTACGATCAGGTAGGATTGATACCAGGAATGCAAGGATGGTTCAATATTAGGAAAACCATCCACGTAATTGACCATATAAACAAGCAAACCGACAAAAATCACATGATTATCTCAATAGATGCAGAAAAAGGCTTTGACAAAATACAACACCCATTCCTATTGAAAACACTAGAAAGTAGAGGAATAGGGGGGCCTTTCCTAAAAATAATAAACAGTATATATCTAAAACCATCAGCAAACATCATCTGCAATGGGGAAAAACTCAAAGCCTTCCCAATAAGATCAGGAGTCAAACAAGGATGCCCATTATCACCTTTATTATTTAATATTGTACTAGAAACACTAGCAGTAGCAATTAGAGAAGAAAAAGAAATTGAAGGTATTAAAAGTGGCAATGAGGAGACCAAGCTGTCACTCTTTGTGGATGATATGATGATTTACTTAAAGAATCCTAGGGAATCAACCAAAAAGCTAATTGAAATAATCAACAACTTTAGCAAAATTGCAGGATACAAAATAAACCCGCATAAGTCATCAGCATTTCTATATATCTCCAACCCAGTTCAGCAGCAAGAATTAGAAAGAGAAATCCCATTTAAAGTCACCCAAGACAATATAAAATACTTAGGAATCTATCTGCCGAGACAAACACAACACTCTCCACACAATTAAAACTAGATCTAAACAATTGGAAAAACATTGATTGCTCATGGGTGGGATGAGCTAACTTAATAAAAACGATTGTCCTACCCAAACTTATATATCTACTTAGTGCCATGCCCATTGAACTACCAAAAAACTATTTTACTGAATTAGAGAAAACGATAATAAAGTTCATTTGGAAGAATAAAGGATCAAGGATATCCAGGGAAATAATGAAAAAAAATACAAAGGAAGGTGGCCTTGCAGTCCCAGATCTCAAACTATATTACAAAGCAGCACTCATCAAAACAATTTGGTACTGGCTAAGAGACAGAAAGGAGGATCAGTGGAAAAGACTTGGGGTAAATGACCTCAGAAAGACAGTCTTTGACAAACCCCAAAACCCCAGCTTTTGGGACAAAAATCCAGTATTTGATATAAACTGCTGGGAAAATTGGAAGACAGTGTGGGAGAGAGTAGGTTTGGATCAACACCTCACACCCTACACCAAGATAAATTCAGAATGGGTGAATGATTTGAACATAAAAAAGGAAACTATAAGTAAATTAGGTGAACACAGAATAGTATACATGTCAGACTTTTGGGAAGGGAAAGATTTTAAAACCAAGCAAGACTTAGAAAGAGTCACAAAATGCAAAATAAATAATTTTGACTACATCAAATTTAAAAGTTTTTGTACAAACAAAACCAATGTAACTAAAATTAGAAGGAAAGCAACAAATTGGGAAACAATCTTCATAACAAAAATCTCTGACAAAGGTCTAATTACTCAAATCTATAAAGAGCTAAACCAGTTGTACAAAAAATCAAGCCATTCTCCAATTGAAAAATGGGCAAGGGACATGAATAGGCAATTTTCAGTTAAAGAAATCAAGACTATTAATAAGCACATGAAAAAGTGCTCTACATCTGTTATAATCAGAGAGATGCAAATCAAAACAACTCTGAGGTATCACCTCACACCTAGCAGATTGTTCAACATGACAGCAAAGGAAAGTAATGAATGCTGGAGGGTGTGTGGCAAAGTAGGGACATTAATTCATTGCTGGTGAAGTTGTGAATTCATCCAACCATTCTGGAGGGCAATTTGGAACTATGCCCAAAGGGCAATAAAAGACTGTCTGCCCTTTGATCCAGCCATAGCACTGCTGGGTTTGTACCCCAAAGAGATAATAAGGAAAAAGACTTGTACAAGGATATTCATAGTTGTGCTCTTTGTGGTGGCCAAAAATTGGAAAATGAGGGGATGCCCTTCAATTGGGGAATGGCTGAACAAATTGTGGTATATTTTGGTAATGGAATACTATTGTGCTAAAAGGAATAATAAAGTGGAGGTCTTCCATGGAGACTGGAACAACCTCCAGGAAGAAGTGATGCAGAGTGAGAAGAGCAGAACCAGGAGAACATTGTACACAGAGACTGACACATTGTGGTATAAGAGAATGTAATGGACTTCTCCAGTAATGGCTTTACAATGTCCCTGAACAACCTGCAGCGATCTACGAGCAAAAAAAAAAAAAAACTAACTGAGGGAGTAAAAACACAGAAGAAAAGCAACTGCTTGACTACAGAGGTTGAGGGGACTTGATCGAGGAGAGATGCTAAATGAGCACCCTAATGCAAATACCAATAACAAGGAAATGGGTTCATGTAGCAGTCCACCCCTAGCTATGGGCAAGGGGAACAGTTGGTATGTACAGATTGCCTTAGAAGAGAGCATGCTCAGTCTTTAGCATGCTCAGTATTGCACATGGCTGGGAAAGCCTCTGACCTTTGACCCCAGCTTCCCCCAGGTTAGGCCGGAACACAGGTTTCTTTGTGCTCACCTGGTTAAGAGAAACCACACCTATACCTTGTCATTAACCAATGAGAATCATCCCTATGTACTGTGTATATTTGTATATCAAAGAGTTTAAATATGCCTCAGCCAGCTCCACCTCTCGCTCTCTCTCTCTTTCAGGCTAGCTGATGGCTGTCCTGGCAGGAGCTTGGCCTCTGGCCAAGCTCCATCTTTAAATCTTCTCTATCTCTCTTTCATCTCTCCGACCTGTGTGGTATTAAATGTGGATCTCTGGACTGGTAAAAGCCTTCAGAAGGGTCCTTTGATCAAAGCTTGGCTGTGGCTTATGGATAATTAATAAAAACTCATTCCTGTCACCTCATATCTCTAATTTGACTCCGTCATCCCCCTCGTGGTATCTAAAACTTCTATCCTGTCTCTATCTTCCTACCTTAAAGCTTCTCTCCCCTCCGAGGAAGCTTTAGTTCAGAGCAAGGACACATGTGATACCCAGACTAATCGTGCGTCGGCTAGGTAAGGGGGGAAGGGGGGTTTGGGGGAGGAAAAGAAAATCTGTTTCCAATGAACAATGTATGAAAATGAAAAAAAAATTATTAAGATGAAATCTCTATAAAACCAAAAGAAATGAAAAGAATTATCAGAAACTATATAATACCTTTAAAAATATAAAATAATTAAACTAATAGAAGACTAAACAGAGAGAGGAAATAATCCAGTTTCAGAAAAGGAAATACTACTTGCTGCAATGGAACCACCAAAGAAAAAATTCATGGTCCTAATGGATTCCTAGGAGAATTCCATCAAACTTTTGAAAAAGCATTCATACCCATAATAAACAAAATTATTCCCTAGAATTAAGAAAAATAACACCTACCAGTCTTCTGTTCCAAGATAAATATAGTGATCATACCTCAACCAAGGAAATATAAAGCACAAGAGAACTATAGGCCTATATCAAGAATGAAAATTGATTCAGAAATTTAAGTAAAATTTTATCAAACATATAGCAATTCATTCAAAAAATTATTCTCCCTGACCAAGTTGGATTTACATGAAGAAGATAAGGATGGTTCAACATTAAGAAAATGATCAACATAATTAATCACATTAAAAAATGAAAATAACAAACTATATGATTATTTCAATGGATGCAAAAATCCTTTGACAAATAACATACTTTTCATAGTATCTATTTAAAACCAAAAATCAGCATCATAGGCAATAGAAAGCTTTCCCAATAAATAAAGGAAAGAAGCAAGAATGCCCCCTTTCCACCCTATTATTTAATATAGTTCTGGAAATGCTAGCAATAGCAGTAAGTGAAGATAAAAAAAATTAAGGCATATGGATAAAGAAGAGATTAAACTGTCCCCATTTTCTGATGCCATGATAGTTTACTTAGAAAATCCCCTGAAACACCCCTCCCTTGGCTACTACCCTGTGGGGAGTGGAGACGCAGAGCAATTGATGGATGTACTTTCCAGGAATGATAGTGTTGGTTTTTGTTCTCAAAAGCTGAAGGTAGTTCAGGAAAATGCTAGCTTGATTTAGCACTTAGAACACAGAAGTATAGTATGAAGATGGCCTAGAAATATGAGGATGGGAGTCTGCATGAATTAGGAATGGTCAAGATTTATCAAGAACAGGGAGGATGTGAATAAATGGAATGGTAAAAGACAACTATAAACACAAGTAAGGAAGTCATAGTAATGATGACTTGTTTATGGAAAGGTTGAGTGGTTTTCTATATGAGCACAGAAAGGGAACGTTTGGAATAGTGATAAAATTGAACATAGTAACCTATGGGAAAATAATATGAAAAGTCTTGATGATATAGGATCATGGATTTATAAGCTAAAGGAATCTCAATGGTTATCGAGTCTAACTTCTTGATTTTATAGTCAAGGAAGCTGAAGCCCAGAAATACAGTGATTTTCCTAAAGTCACCCAAAGCGCACAGTGGCCAAGTTGGGATAGGAACCCATATCCTCTGGCTTTGAATCAAATAGTCTTTCTAACTTTATCACATTGCCTCCAAGTAGAGGAAGAATCTGAATGTAATGTAGGTAATATTTTTATTTGTAATTGATTATTCCAATGATATTAGCTTAACATTTGGCAAATTTAGAAAATATTTCTCATCTCCTTTAAACTTTTTTTGTCTACTCCACTTTTCTTCTATCAACTCATAGAATTTTGATTTGGAAGATGCCCTCTAGATCCTCACCTCCAAACCCTTCATGACCACCGCAGCTATAAGTAATTTCTTTCACCTATTAACTACCTTTGTATTTACTGTTGTACCACTCATTTGGCAAACTAGAAGATTAACATGATATATTGATGCAGCCAAGTGTAGAGGTTAGGTGAGGTTTAGTGTAGGAAGAGATGGATTGTAGTTATCCTCTGTCAAATACTAGCTATGTGACCATGTGACAGTGTCCTAGACAACTGACTAAAACTATAAAATTTCAGAAAAGTATTGGCCAGCATCAGCAGGAATTTTAAAATTTGGAGACAAGCATTGATTTTGAGTCCTTCACTATGCTAAACTCTGGAGATATGAAGCAAAAGGAGTCAAGGAGCTTGCATTGTAATGGAGAAAAAATATGCATATAAATTGATATATACAAGATATGAGGAGATGAAAGATAACTATAGAAAGGAAGTCTTTACCCACTGAGACCTAGAAAGATCTACTGGAAAACATGGAAGTTAAGCTGAGGCTTGAAGGAAGCCAAGGACTCTAAGAGATGGCCATGAGTAGATAGTATTACAGCTTTGAGGGAAAGTCAAGGAAAAGATATAGAAATGGGGGGATTAAGGGGATTAGGGGCAGCAAAAAGACCAGAAGGGCTAAGTGTATAGAGCATTAAGGGAAAAATAGAACCTCTGGTATAAGAACTTACTGATCCCTTTTCAGAACTTCTTTCTGCTTTTGGTGTCTACCTGCCACCCAGCTCTAATCTGTGGCACCAAGAGCTGAAGGAGAAAGTGAGATCAATGGCTATGGGCAATTGTGCCTCTTTTAAATCCAATATGTGCTCCAGTCAAAAGACATCAGTGATGTAATTTTGGTTCTCTTCAAGTATGAAGGGCAACCAATCAACCAACCAATGGCTGAACCATAGATGGATGGGAGTGTAAGAAGACTGAAGAGGTAAGAAGATATGTTGTGAAGAGCTTTAAATGCCAGAAAAAAGGAGTTTCTATTTGATGCAGGAGATAATTGAAACTCAGCAGATTTTATGGAGTAGGGGGATAACATGAAGAGTTTTAGGAAAACTACTTTGGCATCTATGCAGAAGATGAATTTGAGGAGAATACAGAGGCAAGACAAGGAGACCAGTTAGAGGGCTATTATTAGAATAATCTAGAAGAGAGGTGATAAAGTTCTGAATTAGGATTAGTGAGGAGAAAACATATTATAGATGTCATAGAGGTAAGAAATATAAGATATAACAACTGATGGAATGTATGGGATGAGTAAAGCTAAGGCATTGGGAAGTTGATTAATTGGGCATATTGTTGTGCCCTTCATAGCAATGGGAACATTGGCTAGAGGAGATGATTTGAGGGGTGAGATAAAATTATGAATCCCGTTTTGAAATGTCTATGAAACATTCAATTCAAAATATCCAATAGGCAGCTGGTAATGTGGAACTGGAACTCAGTTGAGAAAATATGCCTGAATATATAAATCTAATACTCAATTGCAATAATATTATTATTGAACCTGTGGGAACTGATAAAATCAACAAGTGATGTAATATGAAGAGGAAAGAGAAAAGGACCAAGAGCTGAAGAATACCTCTGGTCAGTGAAAATGACATGATTCAAGGCCCAGCAAAGGAGATTGAGGAGTGGGGCAGGTGGGCATTATTATGAAGATCCAGGGAGGAGGGAAGTGATTAACAATATCAAACACTTTGGAGAGGTTGAAAAGATTAAATGACTTTTAGATCTGGTCATTAAAAATTCATTAGTTAATCCTGAGAGATAGTTTTAACTGAATGATAAAGTTGGAAGTCAAAATTTAGAAGGGAGTATAGAGGAAGTAGAAGTAGTAAGCATAGAAGGCTTTTTCATAGAATTTAGCTAAATAGGGGAAGAGAGATATAAATTCATATTTAGCGAGAAGTCTGTGAAGGAGTTCTATAGGTAGAGGAGGTGAAGGTGTGATTATTACAGTAGCATTCTGGTTGGTCAGTCTGCCAGAAGCCTCTCTCCTCTCTGGACCACCCACCATTCAGGATCCAAAATTATTTTCCCCAGGTCTGACCACATTCCCTATTACCCTCAGAATCAAATATAGAATTCAAATATAGAATTTTCTGTTCAAAGACCTTCATTATCTAGTCCCATCCCCCTTTTATTCTAGTATTTTTTTTTCTAGTCTTCTTACACTTTAGTCTCTTTCATCTGCTCTTTGATCTGGTGGCATTGACCTTCTTGCAGTCCTTTGCATAAACCTTCACCTCCCAATTTTCATTACTATCCCTCAATCTTGTAATGTTTTCCTTCTTCAGCTCTGAATCCTGACTTCCTTGTCTTGCTTAAAGATCTAGTTAAATCTTACCTTCTGCAGGAAGCCTTTCCTGTACTCCCTTAACTCTAGTGCCTGTCCTCTGTTGGTTATTTCCCACTGATCCTTTATGTACTTTGTACATAATTGTTTGTGCATGTTCTCCCCCATTAGATTGTGAGCTCCTCAAGGGCAAGGATTGTGTTTGTGACTTCCTTTCTATGCCCAGCTCTTAGCAAAGTACTTGGCACATAGTTAGCTTTTAATAAACATCTATTGACGAATGAACTCACTCCCAAAATAAAATCCATAATAAAATAAAAAAACCTAAACATCATTGACAATTTTTTTTCCCTTTTGGTCCATTATCTATTGACTAAAATAATCCTTCTATGTTAATTGTTCTATCCCATTTATTGTAGCAGCTATCCTAAACCTTTTCTTCTCCCTTTAAAAATCCCATAGCGCTGCCTTCCTTCACTTTTCTTTTCATCTAAGGAACTCACACCTCAGACTTCACTGAAGAATTCCAGGCCATTCCCTAAGAAATCCCTCTTTTCCCACCCCATCTCCTATTTTTTGGACACCATTATCCACTATCTCCTCCTACATTCTAAACAAAAAGTTTACCTTTCTACTTTACAAGGCCAGACCCATTACATGTATCTTTGACCTCATCAGCTCCTATCTTCTCCAGAAGATTTCTCCATTATCATCTCTAGGATCTCTGTAGCCTTCAATCTCTTTCTACCTAGTAGTTACTTGCAGTTTGCAGTCTGGGTACAGAATCCATAATGCAAACTGAAAAGCATTGATAAGAGCAAAGAGCTCCTGTAGTCAGGTTTGTTTGGGAGGGTAGAGGGAGTGAAAAGAGAGAGAATGGAACTCTAGAAAAAATATATATATTGTCACTCTCAAAAGATCTCAGAGAAAGAATTCCAGGCTATGTAGAAAGCTAAGCAGTTCCTCATTTTGTCCTTGTTGAGTTTTTATAAGCTATGACTTTATATGTCAATTACTTAATCAACTCAAAAATGATATACACAAACCTACAAAGATGCATGTAATCTCAAATGCTAAATCACACAGAATTCATTACGATTTTGTCAGTATTATTATATTGCCTTCAATTTCCCTCTGGCTGTGTTGGACAGTAATCATGCCATTTTTTTCTGCTTTATCATCTCAGGAAGCAATAATGTCCCTTTTGTAACTGTGGGATGAAAATTCCCCCACCCCCATCCAACTTCAATATTTGGATACAGCAATTACATAATCAACAGGCACTACTAAACAGTTTACACCCACATGTACATCCTCTTTAATCCAGTGACATTGGCATTCTTGCTGTTTCCATCTCCTGACTCCAGGGTATTTTTACTGATTGTCCCCCATGCATGGAATGCTCTCCCACCACTTTTCCAAATCTGGGCTTCCGTGGCTACCTTAAAGTACCAGCTATATTCCTACTTTTAGGGAAAGCTGGGCTGGGTTGCTCAATGGATAATGAGCCAGGCTTGAAAATGGGAGGTCTAGGTTGAAATCTTACCTCAGACCCTTCCCATATGTATGACCCTAGGCAAGTCACTTAAATCCAATTTCCGAGCCCTAGCTAGTAAGCTTTTCTGCCTTGGAACTGATACTTAGTATTAATTCCAAAACAGAATATAAGGGTTTTAAAATAAATTAATTTAAATCAAATCAAATCCTACCTTCTAAAAGAAACCTGTCCCAATCCCTCTTAATTCTAATGCCTTCTTTCTGTTGACTGTTGCAATTTATCTTTTATATAGCTTTATTTGTACATAGTTATTTGCACATTGACTCCCCCATTAGATTGTTAGCACCTCAAGAGCAGAGACAATCATTCTTTCTTTGTGCTCCTAGCACTTAGCACAGTGCCTAGAATATAGTAGATGCTTAACAAATGTTTATCTACCAACTGACAGGCACTCTGTTTGGTGCCCAAGTTTGAGGATAGAGCAGCATATTTCCTCATCCTAATATAAACTTAAAGAGGATTTAAAAATCCTGGCTTCTGTGTAATACCTCAGCTAGGTAATCATGCCAATTGACCCTTCATTTAATTCCTGCATTTAACATATTCCAGCACTTTACATCTGCCATAGTCAATCTTTACTTTCCTTAACAGCATCCTGAAATCTTAGATCCTTGAAATTTAAGTATTAATTATAATATGACTACTACTTCTGCTACTCCTAATGGCATTTGCTTACAGTATCAATAATTGTCTCTTGAGAATTCACATGCCTTAATAAGAGGACAAGCAGGCATTCTCATGTCCTTGAAGTGTGTGTGCTCTTTAAGGATGAGTTGCACACCTGGTTAGGAAATGGCTCCAAAGTTTAACAAGGGATCAACAAGGACCAAGGAGAGCAATTCAGAGTGTGTTCTATGGGATGGCCATTAATTAGTAAAAAAAAAAAGTAATCATTAAGCTCTTTGTTTCCTTAAAGTCTGAGGAGTAGTGACTGGCATCTTGTCTGATCTTGGTCCTTACTACTAACCCTTATACCATCATTGGCCCCACAGAAGGATTTTGGGCCAGACTGCTGTATCTCTGAAAGAAAATCCAATGGAATCTACCAAATAGTATAATTGTAGCAGGATTATTTTATATCCTTCTACTCTTCTCAACCTCAGGATAGAGAATCTTAATCAGAGGTAATTTTTGTTTGTTGCTTTTTTATATAATTTTTTCCTAGATTATACATAAATGAGGTTATAATCATCTTTTTCTAACATTTTGCTATCCATATTCTTTTCCTCCATCCCACCACTTCTCTTTCCCAAGAGAGTGGATAATATGATATTGGTTGCACATGAACTATTATGCAACACATATTTCCATATTTGTCATATTATGAAAGAACATACTTTCTTTTAGCTTACACTAGTGAAAAATACCTAAAGGAAATAAAGTGGAAGAATAGATGCTTTAATAAACATTCAGACTCCACCAGTTCCTTCTCCAGTGGTGGATAGCCTTTTTTGTCATGGGTCTCTTGGAGTTGTCCTGGAGAGTCATTTACAGTTGATCATTATAGTAGTAGTAGTCTCTCAGTAACCAAGGATGACGATTGTCTTTGTGCGTTTTCATCTATGGTGTATAGTTGATCATTGTACATAATGCTATTGCTATGTGTAATATTCTCCTGGTTCTTCTCCCTTCCTTTTGTATCATTTCATAAAATCTTTCAAAGCTTGTTTGGTGATTGTCCTGGTCATTATTTCTTAAAGCCAGAGGCAATTTTTAAAATGGAGTCACTATAATATTGGCAGAGTTTTTTTTTTTTTAGAGAAAAAATGGAGGACAAAGATAAATAGTCACTTCTCTTGCATGTAAAGAGTAAACGTGACAATAAGTTTCCTTGGGTCTAAGTGCACCGACTGAGCATGTTTTAGTATGTTAAAAAATGATCCGAACAGGATCATCTATATAAAATTAGATAATAAAACACCAACAAACAAAAAATGTTTCTGATTAATATTCTCTATTCTAGGGTTGAGAAGAGTGAAAGAATGTAAAACAATTATGGGTAAGAAATGAAGGAAGTCTACTTTTTAAAAATTTGCCCTTTGAATGAATTTCAAAAAGTTTATGGCAAACTGGTATTATCTTTTGCCTTGTTAACAGGAGATGAAAACTGAGGCAAAGATTTAGTCTATGACCTCAAACAGAGGTATATAAGACAAAAACATTAACACAATACTTATCAACCATTGTCAAGCAGGTGGCTTCCCATTCCAAGCTGCCTTCAAAGTCTACAATTCCAACAAGACTTATACCTTTGGACCAAGAGACTGATCCCAGAAGGCAACTGTTGAAATGCAAATATGTCCCCTGGGTAGAAAATGCATTCAAACTCCTAGTACCCATTTTGGTGTTCCCAGGAATTTGTTTATCAGTTCTCTAGCAGAGTTCCAGGCTTCAGAGGGAATAGGCAATAGTTTATGTAAGCTCTGATGGTGACTGGAATGAGACATATTCAGAGCACATGGCTCTACCCTGTAAGGGCCCCTTTCCCAGGACCCAGAATAGCCAGAAGGCAGTATGAAGATAATGGGGATTAGGCAAAAGAGAAAAGTGTTTACAGGAAATAAGGGTGAGCACAGGAGACAAATTTTGCCTATTTCATCATTTTGCCTAGAGCTAGCCCTGCAGGGAGCAGATGACATTCCTGAACATTTTGGCTCAATCTGTGTTTTTTTTCCCCAATGTATTCCACTTTCCACTTATACACAGCTTTCAATTTATAAACAGGTTGTGTTGTGCTGTGTATCAAAAATCTATTGGTTGTTTGGAATTCAGATAAGAGTTTTCTAAAGAAATGATGTCATAAATGATGGTTAGTTTCCCAAGTTAGCACACAAAAAGCCCATTTATTTTGTCCCCTGGGAGATGGGAGAACTAGACCTGTGATTTCATGGCTATAAGAAATTCCTGGTGTGAAAATGTGAAAACTTCCTGAACTGATGCCATATACAGATTTCTCCAAAACACAGAGAATTGCCTGGGGGCACTAAGGGACTTTCCCCTCCTTATGCTAAGAAGGAATCAAACCTAGACCTTTCTGACCAGAAGTCAAGAAGTCAGCTCCAATGTACTATGCTGGCTCTACTTTTTCAAGAGGTAAATAATAGGAAATAACAGAACTGTAATAGTAATTTTTAAAGGATACAACATAATTGAATAGATATCTTTTTTGTTTGCTTTAAATGCTGGCACTGGGATATCCCAGTTCTTGAAGCTCCTCAGTTCTGATTACCTCCATCTCTGCTTCATTAAAGTTGTAAACAGTATGAATATGTCATAGATCTCAACTGAACTCTATTGATTTATTCCTAAATCGAGGCACTACTCAGGAATACCTTGTCTATCTGCCCAGCTGTCACCATTAGATCACCCTCTCTTGCTGCTGGGCTATTAAGCATTGTGAGAGAAAGGCATGGAATCAAGTTTATTTCTCTCACTATCAATTTACAATGCATAACTTCAGAATTGAACAGGATGAGGAGAGTGGGCTGGATTGCCTTTGAAAAACCACTAAGTTCTTTTAATGACTCTCAGCTTTCCTTTGAAATAAAGGCCCCTGTTTGAAACAAATATTCTTTCAGTGACATTGAACCTAAAAATTATGGGACACTACAATCTCTCAAGAATTTAAGGTGTTGATTGCCCAAAGGGCAATAAGGAGGGACATGATAGGCTTGAGAAAACTTCAATCTACAACACAAAAGGAATTCCAAATAAGAAGCAATGTAAATATCATCAAAGAAGTAGAGGACCTAAAAAGAGAGACTGGTTATTTCACAAGAGTAGGGATAACTGATGTACAGCTGACAGGTTTCATTGGATCATTGGCAAAGTCAAGAAAATTCAGGGACTTTTCAGAGCCTAATCTAATTCCCTTAACTGATTGATTAATTGACTGATTGATTGATAGACTTCTCAAATCTAGTCTAATGCCTTTGTTGGATTTATTGCTTCCATATAGATATTTTGCCCTTGTTCACACTTAATTCATACTTGGCTTAAGTGGAATGGGGGGGGGGTTTGATTGATGAATTGGAGGTATCATCATCTGATACAGATATTGGGGCTAAGTAGGAAAGGGAGTGACTGATACCTGAAGATAGAGGCCATTTCATATTTAATCCCAGAAGTGTTCTAGTGCCTAGCATCTAGTGCTCTATATAACAAAGGTGCTTAGTAAAAGGAGCTAGTTCTTTATTATATCTAATTAAAAACTCAAGATCTTTTCAAACTTGTTTCCAAATCCTATTTCTAGGTTTACCTATCAAATAAATTCCCTCTTCATAGGAAGATGATAGAGTAGGGCTAGAGAGTGCCACACTATCCCAATTCCCCCCAAAACAATCAAATAATTCCATAGAATCAATGTTAGAAGGGGCAAAAACAGAAAAGAATTAGGAGTGAAACAGGATAATTTGGAAGAGTGATCTCTGATAGCTTTGGTCTTGGCATCCTGGGCTAGTATAAGCACCTGGTGGCAAACACTGAGGAATCAACAAGCCCTAAGCCCTGGGAGCAAGGCTTTACCTGAGAGTTGGTATCACAGTTGGTGAGCCCTAGGAACACCTGGGTGGACTGAAGCCTGGCTCCAGAGGTTCACCTACAGCTAGGGGTTGATGGCTGAACAGGGAAAGACTTCAGGGGCCCAGGAAATCTGACCAGATACAGGCTCTGTCCCAGGCATTGGCTTCAGGAGAGGAAGAACAATAACATATATTAGTGGCTGCCATTGTCCTGCTGGCTCTGGTCACCAACAGGAGAGTCAAGGCCCTGACTGCCATCCCAGGAGGAAGATAAGCTGTCTGCTTGAAGTGGAAGGAGTATGGGAGACCGTGATATAGTTAGAGTATCTGAGGTCAATCAAAGACCAGGGTTTGAGCTGGAGTGGGGAACAGAGACTACACCTGTCCCTAAATTATAGAAATATGAAGAACTAAATAGGGCCCTGGAAATAACAAACACAAAAAAAATCCTGAAACTTGAGGCATCACCCTCCAAACACACGCCCACCCTTAGAACAGAATGCATCTCAAACATAAAACTAACAGCTAAACCTATTAGTTTGGCAACTAAATTTTGAAGGGAAAAAAGAAGAATAAACTAAAGAACTCAAGTACAGATGTCTATCACAGATTCAGAAAAGACTTGGGCTCAAATTCAGAAGACAGTGAAGTTACCTACTTCTAAAACAGGAAAGAAAAGAAATAAAAGCCCAAACAGTTTTAGCAAGAGCTTTAAAAAAATTCAAAAACCAACTTACAGAGGTTGAGGAAAAACTAGGGAAAAAATAAGAGCAATGCAAGAACAAGAAAATCATGAAAAAGGAGATCCCAAAACTCATGAGAAAAAAAAATTATTAAGAATTAGAATTGGACCAGGGGAAGCTAGTGACTTCCTAAGACAATAAAAATTAAGAAAAGAATCAAATAATAGAAGAGAATATTAATCCCCTCCACTCATAAGACTTTGTTGAGTTGTTTCAGTCATGTTTGACTTTTTGTGACCACATTTAGGGTTTTCTTGACAAAGATGCTGGAATGTTTTGACATTCCCTTTTCCAGCTCACTTTATAGATAAGGAACTGAGGCAAATGTGGCTAAGTGACTTGCCTAGAGTCAGAAAAGGGGTAGTTGTCTGAGGCCAGATTTGAACTCAGGAAGATGTCTTTCAGACTTCAGACAGGGCTCTCTATTCACAATTCTGCTTAGCTTCCCAAGAGAAATGAAAAGGATAAAATTTGAATTACATTGTGTAGAGCACAATGGATTAGAAGTCTATCACCCTAACCACTGGGAAATCTCAGAACACTACCACACATTAGTTAGGCTCTCCCCATCTCTTATCTGGACTATTGAAAAAGCTTCTTTTTTGGTCTCTGTCTTAAGCATTTCCCCACTCAATCTATCCTTCATTAAAGTCACCAAAATGATTTTGCTAAAGCAAAGGTCTAATTATGTCACTCCCTTGTTCAAAAAATTCTGATGACTCCAGAATGTCTCTAGAATCAAGTAAAAATGCCCTTATTTGGCATTTGGATGGGTGACTTTAGAACCTGGCCCACACTTCTTCAGTATTGAGACACATTATTTTGTTCCCTCCCTCTGTGATCCAGCTATTCTAGTCTCCTTATTGTTCTGTACTTGCTACACTCTATCTCTCTTCTGTTTGTGCCTTTGTACTGTTTCCCATATCCATATGTACTCTAATCAACCAACCAATCATTATTATTAAATACCTACAAAGTAGCAGGCAGTGTGCTCAGCCCTAGGAATACAAAAAGAAGGAAGAAGACAGACCCTGCTCTCCAGGTGCTTATAGTCTAATGGAGGAAACAACTTACAAACAAATACATACAAATTGTAAATAAAACAAAGCATAAATAAGAAATGATTAACAGAGGGAAGACACTATAATTAGGAGGGGTCAGGGAAGACTTCCAGTAAAAGATGGGATTTGATTCATCCTCCCACATGCAATCTGTTACCAAGGCCTGATAATTTCACCCTAAAAACATCTCTGAATTTACCCATTTCTCTCCTTTGTGCTATTCTAGAGCAGGCTCCCATCACCTGGATTATTTCACTATCCTGCTGGTGGGTTTGCTTGCCTCCAATTTCTCCTCATCTTCAGCCCATTCTCTATTCAGGCACTAAAGTAATTTTCTTAAATAACAGGGATGATCAAGTCACCTCCCCATTCTCTGCCCCAGTCAATAAACTCCAGTAGTTCCCTATTGTCTCCAGTATCAAATATAAGATGTTCTGTTTGGCACTCAAATACCTTCATAATGTACCCTACCTCTGCCTTTCCTTTCTGTCTTATTATATTTTATTCACTGACAGGTATTTTTCTATCCAATGGCACTGGCCTCCTGCCTTAGCATTTTTTCTGAATGTTACACATGCCAGGCAAACTCTCTCTCCTCTGGTTGGTCTACAGTACTGACCTTCCTGGCTTCCTTTAAGTCCCAATTAAAATCTTATCTTTTACTGGAAACCTTCTCTTTGCTTTCCCTCTGTTAAATACCCTCTATTTATCCTGTTTATAGCTTGTTTGTTTGCTATCTCCTCCATGAGATTGTAAGCTCCTGGAGGGCAAAGACTAACTTTTTTCTTTTTGTATACTGTTAGCACAGTGTCTGGCACATAATAGGCATTTAATAAATATCTGTTGGTCAATTAATCAATTGACTGACTTAAAAGAAGCTAGGAAGGTCAGTAGGCTGAAACATTTTCACACATTGGGCATAGTCAGAAAAAAAAATGCCAGAGGTCCAAAAATGGAGTTTGAGAAACACTCAGTAGAATGTAAACAACTTGAGGACAGATGGATGACCTGTGCGGTCTCTTCTGAGGTCCTAATTTTCACTTACACTGGACTTAAGCTCAACAAGCCATAATAGGAGTGTTTCTTTTTTGAAACTCACAGATAGACCAAACAGTGAAAGAGAAGACAAAAAGAAGAAAGGGTCAATACATTTTCCTGGCATAACTAAGCTAATATTGGAGAAAGAAGAGAAAGGTGTTAAAAATATTTTTTTTTAAATATAGCATGAAGTAGAATTAACTATAATGTGAGAGAAGAAAGGTAGAGAGCATACGTCCTCTGAGGGAAAAGGAAAGAAGTGATGGGGAGAAAATTTGAGTCAGACAAATGAAGTCACCACTGACCTAGTACTGGTTGCTGCCTGAAGTGATATAACTTAAAATGTCTTTTGAAATGACTTTGAAATGATTTAAAAGTGGCAGAATGGGTTGGAACATAATGAGTTGAATATTGAAGATATGAACAAGTCAGTTTTAATTCAGGGAGCATCTGTATCTGTTGTTTAGGGTGAATAATAAAGTGGTGCTGATATGGTGAGATTTAATAGAAATAAATGTAAAATCCTGCATTTGAGTTCCAAAAATAAACTGTATACGATAAAGATATCCTCATGTTTATTGGAACCCAGAAAGGAGAGCATGTAAAAAAAAAAAAGGATAATCATGGTTTTAGTTAACTGTAAACTCAAATTAGAAATATAATAGGAAGAGAGAGCCAAAAAAGTTAATGTGATCTTTAAGATGAAGTAACAGAAATATGAGTGGAATAAGGGAGGCACTAGTTATATTTACTATGCCCTTGTGAGACCACATCTGGAGTATTATTTTTATTTCTAAGTGCCATAATTAGGAAGGACATTATCTAGAGAATGACCAAAGCAGGTTGCTTGAAGGAACTGGGGACCCTGTCATATGAAGACTGGTTGTGAAAATTGATGATATGTCTCTGAACTCTGGAGAAAGCTGAAGGGATATGATCATTATCTTTAAATTTTTAAAGGATTGTCAGTTTATAGTTTGTTTGTATGTATTTGTTTGTTTTCTCCCCTATTAGATTGTCAGCTCCTGGAGGGCAGGAACTATTTTTTCTCCTTTTTATCTCTCTTTAGCCCAGTGCTAAAGAAATCTCAGAGAAGTATTAGACTTTTTCTGGCCAAATCCAAAGTGTTGAATAAGGAACAAAGAATAGAGAAGTACAGAAGCAGATTTCACCTCAAGGTAAATTTTCTAACAATTAGGCTAACCAAAAATATAAATATCTTCCTCTATGAATATTGTCTTCTCTAAGCATGCTGGGAAGGCTGACATGGGATTGTTCTAGTTGAGGTTGAGTGATGATATCAGAGAGGTAATAAGCAGACTTCATTCATTGACTAGCAATTGGACACCTGACATCTTATAATTCTGATATTCAATTTAGTTTTAATTCACTGTATATAAAGAAGGCCAGGAAGGGTAGAAGGTAGTTATTTGGGGACTGGGAGAAACTAGAAATAAATTTTAAGGTGTTTAAAGGCTATCTACAATGTGAACTGATTTACAGATACTTGAGAGTAGCCTATAATTTGTATTGAGGTAAAATGTTACTTTATGAGATCTCTTAATTCACACATCAACCAAAACATTAAAGTTATATTGTACCAACACTTGTTGTTAAATAAGGATATGTGGTTGTACAGGAGAGGGCAGATGGATAAAAAAGGAAAACTTGGTCTCCAAATTTAGAAACAAACTATTTTGGTTAAGGAGAGCTTCCTTAAGCCTCAGAATGCAATATCTGCCGTTCCTCAGTCTTGTTTTCTGTATTCCAGTATTTCTTTTCTTCTATCATTCAATGGGTGTTTGTCTTTACATGTTTGACTAGTAAATGTTAAAATTGGCTATGGACATTTTTTTTCTTAAATTGTTATTTTAGAATTAAGATTGTGAATTGGTTTTAAGGCAAAATTGCCATAAGAACTAGGCAGTGGGAGTTCAATGACTTGCCTGGGGTCACACAGCTAGGAAGTATCTGAGGTCACATTTGAACCCAGGACCTCCTATCTCTGGGTCTGGCTCTCAGTCCACTGAACCATAGCTGCCTCCACCATGGAAATTTCAATAAGTATCCCCTACTCTTTAAAGTTTTTTTTTTCTCTCACATTCTCAGTTTCATAGAGTTTCTTGAATACATTCCCTTCTGATCCAGTGTTTAATGTTTAATATGCAGGAAATACTAAGGATTCCATTTTATTTATAGATATTAAAAAAACACTATTGGGTTCTGAGGGGCTGGACCACTGTGCCCACTTGCTCTCAACTCTATAGTCAGGCATGTGGTCTGAAAGGGTTCAGTCTCAGGAGAGCCTTGACCTCTAATGAGAGGGAATTCACTCCCTTTTTTCACATGCTTCAGCTTATTATATCCAAACTCCCAGTGTATGTCTTCTATCAATCTAAGGCAGAGTCTAGACCCCATCTTGCTAGTAGTCATCTTCACCCAAGAGTTCTGTAATTGTTGTCTGCGCTCCTTCCAAAAGATCCAGGGACTCAGAAGCTTGTGCATTTACAAGATAGCCTCCAAACCTGGGTTATATGAGAACAGTGCTCATTTATTTATTTATTTGTTTGTTTGTTTGTTTATTTATCCAAGATTAAGAAATAACCAGCACAGAAGAGGCAGCCCTAAATGCAGGACTGGGTTCATCAGGCAGTTAGCTGCCAGTTGCTTATGTTTGCCATAAATACCAAGTAGGAGGTGGAAGGAGCTACATTCTTCTCCCTCCTCCACCCAAAGGACCAGAGCAACTTGATGCTACCTACAGGGTGGAAGAAAGAGACTCAAGCTGAGTCACTCTCTTTTCTAAAGGTTCTCTGAGTAATGAATGGCTCTTCCTGATCAGTGACCAGCAAAGGGATAGATGCTTCATCATCTCAAAAGGTTAGAAAACAGTGCTGAGTCACTCAAGGCCAGTAGAAATCAGGGAAAGGAGTTCAGCCTCCTCAAAAGACCAAGGTCCCTCATTGCTGAGGCTCTTAAATTTACAGAGAGAGAGAGAGAACAACAGAATTTAATATATTTATATTTAAAAATAATCACAGATGTATATATAACATATCTATTTTAAAATCTGCATTAAATATTATATATCTCAAATATTCATCTATATAAAATATATTCAAACTGAAAAGCAAGCAGAAATATTTAATGCTGAAAATCCCATTTTCCCTACTATGCAGTACCTCCTAATTTTGACAGTTTGCAAAAGAAAAATGTTGTGCATGAAAAGGGAGTGGGTTTAATTTATACTTTTTCTATACATTTCTCTCAGAAATTGAAAACACACAATTTTCACCAAAATTAGCAATTCACACTGTGTTCATAATTCTTTATTCTTCTACAATGAAACATGATAACATGAAGTTATAGTATATTAATTTTTTTTTTTAACCAAAGAAAACCTCCTTCAGTACTAACAGGGTTAAAACTTCCAAAGTTTCAAAAGAAAATCCTGACTACCTTTTCTTCCCCGGGGTTGTGAAATTAGCTGGGAAGTTTTAAAGGGGTGGGGGGGAAACCTTTTTATACCAAAGTAGAAGATGATTAGGACCCCCATTGTTTTATTTTTTAAGGGCACAAAAGCTCAAAGGTTGGCTAATACAAGGCTTCTCTAGTGTTTCCACTTTCATTGTTAATTATGCTTAAAGAAAGGTAATTCCTTTTCTGTCTGTCAACATTTCTTCTGCTTCTTGTCCTTTCAAATTAATATGAATGCAGAATAGAAATAATTTGAACATTGAAATGTTGCTATAAACTATGCTCCTTTGACTTTGTTCCCTATGATTGTGGGGTGGGGGAGGAACATACAAATAAAATGTGAGCTATATTAAAAAAAAAAACACCAGTAAGCCATCCCAAGAAGAAGGAGTAGTAAGTACTGTTTTGGGGGCAACCCTTGGAAGGAGTAGGGAAATGATCACTTGAACCAAATTATTTCACCTTCATACACTTTATTTTAGAGGTAATTCAAATTTTTCCAACCTCTACTATACCAAATCATGCTTCAAAATTAAAAAAAAAAACAAAAAACAACAACAGATAAGACATATTTGTTTGGAATCATGGCACCCATATCAAAGGATAAAAGATATAATAAAGATGATAATGATGATGGCATCTAACTTTTAAAGTGTGCCCATTACATGTCAAGAATGGGGCTAAGTACCTGACACGAATTGTCTCATTTGATCCTTACAACAATCCTGTTAGGTAAGTATTATCATTATCCCCATATGGCACCTTTGAGGTCATCCATGGCAGTCAAAAAAAAAATAGATGGAATTGTTCAAGGTCACCCAGATAATAAGTAGCTGCCCTTTAATTTAAATTCAAACCTTCTGACTCCACCCAATATTTCTTCCATGATACCACTCCATATTCTATGATAACTTGAGAGGTGGCTGGAATCCTAACTAGTAATTTTGTGCTTTAAGGAAAACTGATGGGTGTGTGCTCAGAGTCTGGGAGAAGATCTACCAGAAGGCAGTGCCCTGAAAGGTGGAGGAAAGAACTACCAACATTCTGATTGCTTCTTGTTTTAAAATACTTGCCAACCACATGCTAAATTCAATTCTTTCTATGCTGCTATAAGATTGCAAGTGCTCTAAATCAGGCATTCTTAACCTAAGATCTGTTTTGTTTTGT